>NC_081775.1:1942500-2202588 GCF_963082965.1 Carassius carassius | reverse complement strand
GTAATCTGATCTAAATGAAAACATAATGAGACCAGGCAATCCTCTTCCATTGCTCCATGGTCCAGTTCTGATGCTCATGTAAGCACTGTAGGTGCTTACAGCTGGACACTGGACAGGTCTGCGATGTGACCAGCAGAATAAAGTCTTCTGTGATTTGTGTAACAGTAGCTCTTCTGTGTGATTGGACTGGACTTGCTGCCTAATATATCCCACCACTGTAGTAAGTACGACGGTAACAATACAATCAATGTGAGAAAGAATTTTTTTTTTTTTTTTTTTTTGTAAATAAATTTGAGGTATTAATACACTTCCCTTTGAGATTCAGGGCTTCTGTAATTTATGTAATGTACTCTATTACTTTTTTAAAATTAAGTTTAGTAAAACTTTCTTGGTTTTCACAATTAATGATTACATATTTAAATTAAAATTTAGGATTTATAATTATATTCTTCATTCAGATTTATATATATATATATATATATATACATATATACACACACACACACAATTTTATTTAGTCATTTAGCAAAAACACTTTTATTGAAAGTGACTTACAAATGAGGACAATAAAAGTAATTAAAACCAACAAATGAACAATAAAATGCAAGTGCTGTGACAAGTCTCGGTTAGCCCAACGCAAGGCTTTATACACTCATTGGCCACTTTATTAGGTAAACCTGTTCAATTGCTTGGTAACACAAATTGCTATTCATCCAATCACAAGGCAGCAACTTAAATTTTCATGCACAATCTCTAGGGTTTACAGAGAGTGGTCCGAAAAAGAGAAAATATCCAGTGTGCGGCAGCTGTTTGGATAAAAATGCCTTGTTGATGTCAGAGGTCATAGGAGAATGGGCAGACTGGTTAGAGATGATAGAAAGGCAACAGTAACTCAAATAACCACTCATTACAACCAAGGTATGCAGAATACCATTTATGAACGCACAACACATCAAACCCTGAAGCAGATGGGCTACAGCAGCAGAAAACCACATCGGGTACTGCTCCTGTCAGCTAAGAACAGGAAACAGAGGATAAAAGGCGTTTTTTGTTTCCTTTGTGTGTTTCTATGCAGGGGCGTCGCACCCGTGGGGGATGTGGGTGTTTTAACAGCAGGTGTGGCAAGGAATTTGGCTGATGAATGAGGTGCAGGTGTGGCAAGGTGATTGTGATGCAGTGACTCATGCGGAATGTAGTTCGGTGTGGTGCAACAGTATGAGAGGTGCTAGTGTCCAAGTAACATCTGGTGGTTGATGGGTGGAATGGTCCTGAGTGGAGTGCCCTCTACTGAAGTTCATGGGCACTGAGCAGGCAGAACTGGAGCCCTTCCTGGGCCTAACATGGAGATCATGAGCCCTTCCTGGACCTGACATGGGAAACAGGGGCCCGTCATGGATTTAACTCGGGAACAGTGGCCCGCCATGGGCTTAACTCGGGAACAGGGCTTAAATCGGGAACAGGGACCCGCCCTGGGCTTAACTTGGGAACAGGGTTTAACTCGGGAACAGGGGCCCGCCATGGGCTTAACTCGGGAACAGGGCTTAACTCGGGAACAGGCACCCGCCGTGGGCTTAACTCGGGAACAGTGGCCTGCCATGGACTTAACCCTTTCGAGTCGATTAACGCGGATACGCGTTTTGAGTCATTTTCTCCTGATAACCCCGAAAAGACCTTAAATTACACTTTCAGTTTTAATCGTACAGATAAGAGCAATACATCAATCGAATCTGTAAAGGGTCTACTTTTTTTGGATACAGACATAATAACAACAAAACTTTGTGCACTTATAAAATAAAGATAACAAACAAGGTGTGCTGTCTGCAGCCTTTGTCTGCGCTTATCTTCATTTACAAACAAGTCATTAAAATGAACTGTAACTCCGTGAATACTCAACGAAAATACATGGGGGAGATATCTATAGAAAGCTTGACATGTCTATTTTTAAACTAAACAAGTGCCGCCGAAAACAGATATTCTGTGATAAAGTAATCCATATGAAAACAACGCGATGTCTGTTTTTCAAGTCTCCCTTCATTATATCTAATGTGACCACGCCCCCGCGCTGAACGCGCTATTCAGATTCAAACTGAAGCACGCGGCTTGAATACGCCCATAACAGAAGAAAAAGCAGCGAGCCTGTTCTTCAAGTGTTTATTTTACTGTTTGCTTCGCGATGAGAGGAATAAGACATAATTCACCCCAAAAAGATGTCATGTGGTTGAGGATTTGAGAAATGGATTTCCTCAGAAAAAAGAATGCAGCACTTTATTCAGCAGAGATCATAAACATGAGTAAGTCTCTTTTTATTTATTTATATACTTGTACTAGTTTTCACATAACGTGTAAACATTTTACTAGTTAGACTTTTTCCAAATACTTTTTCCAAACTATAATTCCTGACTAAATGTATAGTAATCAAGTGAAACATTATGAAGTTTCAATAACAATATACAATACTATACCATTCAAAAGCTTGATGTAAATAATATAAATGTAACAAATAGATAACTGTCACAAATGTAGAAACATGCTTTTCTTTCAATTTATTCCCCCTAAAAACCCAGAAAAATATTCTCAGCTCTTTTCAACATTAATAATAATGATAATAATAATAACAATAAATGTTTTTTTTGTAGAAAATAAGATTGTTAAAAGGATTCTGAAGGATTGTGTGACTGGAGTAAGGATGCCAAACAATTTGTTTGAAAGTCAGCTTTGATTGTTTCTAATAAACTGTTTAACTGCACCCCCAAGTGGATATTAAATTATGTTGTGGGATAATTAAATATATTCTAAATAAACTACAAACATAAAATTATATAGATGTATTTTGTTCTTGCATTCTTTCTTGTAACTCCTTCCTCTCAGTGGCACAGATGACTGAATGGCTCATTATGCAGCTCATTATGCAGGCCTTTGTCTTCTCAGGTGTAAATCACAATGATATTCATGGTAGTTGACGCCTACTCGCATATGACTTTTACCAACAAAAAGTGTCTTAGAAAATTTAAATCAATATATTGTTCTCTGTGAGTGAGTAAACAAGATGATTTTCACATCATTTAGAAAGAAAAAATCTAGGCTACAAGCTCCAGTTCTCAAAAATCCCGGGAACCATTGTTCTTTATGTGTTTTTTTGCCTTATTCAAGTGTTTTAACATTTTTAGTTTTTCACTAACCACGCATAATATTTTTTTTCTCAAAAACACAATCATGTACATACATGCATTTCTTATATTATTATAGCCCAGTTGTGCTGATTACAGTGAGATTAGACTTTACCCATTTAGATATTTATAAGAAACTGAAAAAAGCACAAATGTCAGGGCATGACAAAACTTCTCCAGGCCCCAAAAATACCCTTAGACTCCAGAGGGTTAACTCGGGAACAGGGCTTAAATCGGGTACAGGGACCCGCCCTGGGCTTAACTTGGGAACAGGGCTTAACTCGGGAACAGGGGCCCGCCATGGGCTTAACTCGGGAACAGGGCTTAACTCGGGAACAGGCACCCGCCGTGGGCTTAACTCGGGAACAGTGGCCTGCCATGGACTTAACTTGGGAACAGGGCTTAACTCGGGATCAGGGACCCGCCATGGGCTTAACTTGGGAACAGGGCTTAACTCCGGAACAGGGGCCCGCCATGGGCTTAACTCGGGAACAGGCACCCGCCGTGGGCTTAACTCGGGAACAGTGGCCCACCATGGACTTAACTCGGGGACAGGGCTTAACTCGGGTGCTAGTGTCCAAGTGACATCTGGTGGTTGATGGGTGGAATGGTCCTGAGTGGAGTGCCCTCTACTGAAGTTCATGGGCACTCCATCTATTGATCATGACATAGCCCCCCCCCCCCCCCCCCCAAAGGAGCGGCTTCTAGACGCTCAAAACAATCTAGGAAGGCGGTGGAGCGGAGGTGGAATAGGGGGAGGGATGGAAGGCCAGGTCCATGAGGAAGTGCAGTGGTCGGGGCAGAGCAGGCAGAACTGGAGCCCTTCCTGGGCCTAACATGGAGATCATGAGCCTTTCCTGGACCTGACATGGGAAACAGGGGCCCGCCATGGGCTTAACTCGGGAACAGTGGCCCGCCATGGGCTTAACTCGGGAACAGGGCTTAACTCGGGAACAGGGGCCCACCATGGGCTTAACTCGGGAAAAGGGCTTAGCTCGGGAACAGGCATCCGCCATGGGCTTAACTCGGGAACAGTGGCCTGCCATGGACTTAACTTGGGAACAGGGCTTAACTCGGGATCAGGGACCCGCCATGGGCTTAATTTGGGGAACAGGGCTTAACTCGGGAACAGGGACCCGCCCTGGGCTTAACTTGGGAACAGGGCTTAACTCCGGAACAGGGGCCCGCCATGGGCTTAACTCCGGAACAGGCACCCGCCTTGGGCTTAACTCGGGAACAGTGGCCCGCCATGGACTTAACTCGGGAACAGGGCTTAACTCGGGAACAGGGACCCGCCATGGGCTTAACTTGGGAACAGGGCTTAATTCGGGAACAGGGGCCCACCATGGGCTTAACTCGGGAACAGGGCTTAACTCGAGAACAGTGGCCCGCCATGGGCTTAACTCGGGAACAAGGCTCCACCAAGGCAGCGCAGGTGGCGTGGAAACCCAACAGAGTGGAGCAGATGGAGCTGGAGCCCACCACGGAGGAGTAGAGGACCACCACAGCTGTGAAGACGGGACAGAAGCCCACCAGGGCGGAGCAGAGGACCACCACAGCCGAGCAGATGGGACAGAAGCCCACCAGGGCGGAGCAGAGGACCACCACAGCCGAGAAGACGGGACAGAAGCCCACCAGGGCGGACCAGACGACCACCATAGCTGAGCAGACAAGACAAAAGCCCACCAGGGCAGAGCAGAGGACCACCACGGCCGAGAAGACGGGACAGAAGCCCACCAGGGCAGAGCAGACGACCACCATAACAGAGCAGATGAGACAGAAGCCCACCAGGGTGGAGCAGAGGACCACCACAGCCGAGAAGACGAGACAGAAGCCCACCAGGGCGGAGCAGAGGACCACCACAGCCGAGAAGACGAGACAGAAGCCCACCAGGGCGGAGCAGAGGACCACCACAGTGGAGTCGATGGGACAGGAGAGCAAGTCTGGTCAGGTGGGACTGAAACAGAGAACATAAACAGGTTAATAGCGGCCTCCCTGGCCGTGATGAGATGGTAGCTGGCTTCCGTGGTCATGACAGGGCAGGAGGTGAGTTCATGGAGGACCGCCGTGGCTGTGACAGGACAGACAGAGAGTTGGTGGGTGGCCTCCGTAGCCATGACCGGAACGAATGAGAGCTCATAGACGGCCTCCGTGGCCATGACAGGATAGTACGAGAGCTCTGGAAGTTCGGCTGAGATCTTACAGGGCAATGAAAGTGCGGCTGAGACGAGACGAGGCTCTGGTAGATCCATGGTGATTTGACTGGGTTCCTGAAGATCAACTGTGACTTGACTGTGCTCATGAAGATCGACTGTGACTTGACTTGGTTCCTGAAGAATGACTGTGACTTGACTTGGTTCCTGAAGATCGACTGTGACTTGACTGTGCTCATGAAGATCGACTGTGACTTGACTGTGCTCATGAAGATCGACTGTGACTTGACTGTGCTCATGAAGATCGACTGTGACTTGACTTGGTTCCTGAAGATCGACTGTGACTTGACTTGGTTCCTGAAGATCGACTGTGACTTGACTTGGTTCCTGAAGATCAACTGTGACTTGACTTTGCTCATAAAGATCAACTGTGGTTTTACTTGACTCATGGGTGTTAATGGTGACTTGACCTGACTCTGGACGGTCAGCGGAGACTTGACCTGACTCTAGATGGTCAACGGTGACCTGACTAGACTCCGGGAAATCAACAGGGACCTGATCAACGGTGACGTGACTAGACTCATGAAGTTTAACTGTTGTTTCACTTGACTCTTGGGTGTTAGTGGTGACTTGACTTGACTCTGGAAAGTCGACGGGGACCTGACTTGACTCTGGAAATTCAACTGAGGCTGCAATGTTGTGCAGCGGCGCTGGGCTGGCGGCCCTCCTGTGCAGTGATTTTGGGGCTTTAAAGTCCTCTGCCTCTCACACAGTGAAAAGAGAAACACATAGCAAGAGTGCAAAGTCCATTATGTCCCTTAAGCTGCCATTAGACTCCCCTCTAGGTAACCATGATTTTACTGGTTCATTGAGTCCAAAACGGAATAAATCCTTAAACAAGACTTCATCGTCTAGAGGAACTCGATATACCAACTCACAGAACTGTTAAACATAGTCCTCAATAGATCCATCTCCTTGCCTTAGATTTAACAGCTGGTCGACTGGATCTGTGGTTAGGCTGGATTGGTGATCGGCTGACATTGAAACCAGAACTGATACCTCAGTGACAAGGGGATACCGGGCTGCTGGATCCTGGTATGGCGAAGTCTTCTGTAACAGGGAGTCAGAGGCATTCGGATCCATTTGCAGAATTTTATTAAGAGAATGGTCATACAGGCAGAATTCAAGAACGGCGTCAGGTATGTTAGAGATATCTAGAATCATTAACGGTAACAAGCAGAGATCAGGGCAGGCAGCAGAGAATCAGAGTCGGTTATACAATCAAAGATAATACACAGGAAGAATAAACACTAGGAAAAACACTCGGAAATGTCAGACAGGCTAAACAAGACCTTGCAGTGAGTGAGAGTGATCTTGCTGCTTTTATGTGTGTGTAAATGAGGTGCAGGTGTGGCAAGGAATTTGGCTGCTGAATGAGGTACAGGTGTGGCAAGGTGATTGTGATGCAGTTACTCATGGGGAATGTAGTTCGGGTGTGGTGCAACAGTATGAGAGGTGCTAAGTGACATCTGGTGGTTGATGGGTGGAATGGTCCTGAGTGGAGTACCCTCTACTGAAGTTCATGGGCACTCCATCTAATGATCATGACACTAATGCAGAAACGTGTTTTGGGTCATATCAATCAATCATTGGTCATATTTTAAGGTTTATTGCAATACTGAGCATGGTTTTGAGGATTCCACAGTGACTGTTTAAGTTTCACAATGAAATATCCAGGTCATATCTGACTCCAAAATCGAAATTAAGATTGTACGAAATGTGACATTTTCATGTTTCATACAAATATTTGATAATAATAATCATGAAACCCTGCTAAATTTGATGTTCATCCCAAGGTTATTATAGTTTTACATTTTCCATTAGTTTTAATTTCGTTCTGACTTTTTGTTTTCAAATTCAGTTTAGTTTTAATTAGTTTTTAAAGTGGGTTTGCTAGTTTAGTTTAGTTTTTATTTTTTTTAAATGCTTAGTTTTAGTTTAGTTTTTGTCTTTTTTCGTAATTGGGGTTATTTGTCAGAGGCAAGATTCAAAAAGGTCAGAAAAAGTATCGTGTAATAATAACTCAACAAAAACATTATACAATTTTAGAAAATATTCATTCAAAAATAAAACCAGTACATAAAATGTACATATGGGCAAAAATATGTAAACAGTCTAAACACTCCGCAGTAAGTGCAAAATGTGACGTGTGCCAGTAAAAAACCTAAAGAGCCAACAGACTAAAGACATACTTGAACCCCCATGTATTCAACCCATTTTTAGCCACAAAAAGACTTTTCTGTCAGATTGTCAAGAAGCTCAATCTGAGAAAAGAACATGACAAATAACACACACACAGACACACACACAAAAAACTTTCAATACAGATTTTCATTTTTTTTTAGTGTGTGTGTTTGCCTTTGGTGTTTGTGTGAGTGAGTGGGTGAGAAAGAGAGATGGATTTACTTCAGTCAAGCAATAATTTTCTATACAAAATTCACACCCTAACGTAATACAAATACCACAGCTGTACAATTTTCACAGACTATACTAAATTTACCCAAGCCTACTCATCTGGATTGAAGCAGCAAACATTCAGTGTAAGAGTAAACAAATGGCATAAAATTATTTAATATTTGAATCACAGCTTATATAATGTTTTGACATCAACAACCCAAGTGCATTTTACCTCAAATTTGCGACTAGTTAACTAAGCAATCGCTTCTCGGGTCGACATTAAAGGTACAGGTTGTAGGACCTGCCACGAGAGGGTGCACTACCAAAACAATAACAATCGCGTGCTTTGATGACACTAAGAAGGAGGGTGGAATGATGGGATTTGTTGTCTACCCAACTGCTGACGGCCATCAATCAGACAGAAATATAAATCATGGATATAACGGGTGAGGTAAAGTTTTATAAATGTTGTGATGTCATAATTTTCAAATGTGAGTTCAACGATTTGCGCAAGTAGATTACATACAAAGTCAATGCAAAGACACGATCAGACTATGGATCAGACGCATCCTCGCGTGGGTATAGAGACGCGATGTCCCGTGTTTGGCCCATAATACTAATCTTGTTGATCGTGATAATAGCATACATTTTGTGTAAAGATACAAATCAAAACAACTCACCTTTCGAGTAAAACACAAGCGAGATTGGCATCTCTTTCTAGTTTGTCGCAAAGCTCTCTCCATCTAGAAATTGCAACACCGATATTATTGCTGGCTCTTTCTCTCCTGTTGTCCCAAACTCTTCTTGGTTCGTTTGGTTGGCCCGTATACTTACGTTTACGGAAGCTGTCCTTGTTGACAGAACCAGCAGCAGACGGTAAACAGTAATTATGTTACATAAATAAGTAACACAATCCACCATAAAACATGCAAGAAGAAGTAAATAAGGAACAGCTTGAAGCAAACTAGTGATTTGCTGGAGGCTAGACACAACTTCCGCATTTGTCCATGACACTTTTGTCATGTGGTTTCTACGTCAGTAAAGGCGGTAACAAAGGGTAACTAACATCATTGACTGGCGACTTGACTGCCCCGTGTCACTGTTTAGAATGGGAATTTTCTCATAATTTACAAGTAGTTGAAAACATTAGAGATATTGTTAGTAATCAGCTGGACAAAATATATAACACTAGCCTAGTGGTTTTTGGATATTTTACTGCAAATATCTTACAAATTGTACCTTTAACACACTGACAAAATTATATTCAGAATATAAATATTTTTATACCCCTTTTTAATGTGTGATTGTGTAAAGGTGTTCATGAGATACCAACCTTTCGCAAACTTGCTTTCAACGTTCAATGCTCATGGAGACGCGGTGTGCACGGAGGGGAGGGGCTGTGTAGGTGTGTGTGAGAGAGACGCGTGAGTGAGAGACGCAGGGAAAGGAAATGCAGCTGAATGTTATTTGCTCTATGACATTGACAAAGACGAAAACTAAGGACATTTAATCTATCATTTTATTTTATTTTGGTTAGTTTTGCCAAACACACATTATAGTTTTAGTTAGTTATCGTTTTTTTGTAATTCAGTTACCGACAATGTTTTTTCCCACCTAGTTTTCGTTTTTTCGTTATTTTTATTTCAGTAACCGAAAATGTTTTTTCCCACCTAGTTTTCGTTTTTTCGTTCGTTTTCGTTAACGATTATAACCTTGTTTCATCCCGGGGATACATGGTTAATAATTATATAATAATAATTATAATAACTATGCACCCATTTGTAAGGAAGCTTGTAAATTAATTTCTCTATCCAATGCTGTCACGTCACCTGACAAGAGTGAACAATATGTTAAAGTCTTTTATTCACTCTATGGTTAAAGCTAATGGGTCTGTCACGTGATGAAGGAACAACTTAAACCTGAAGACTTGTCAGATAAGAGCTGAGGTGAGCTAATCATAGACTGAAGACCAGGTAAACAATGAATTCATCTCTTCTGTTTATTTTAGCATTATTGTTTTGTATTGTTTGTAGTGTGATCAATGTTTGCGTAAGTACTAGTAGACATGTTAGGGAAGTAACACATAGTATTTTAATTATATTTTGATAAAAATGAACGAAATGTCTCGAAAAAAGGTTTATTCATTTTGCTGAACAAGACTCAATCCCCATGTCTGCTGATTGTAGGGGTGTCACGATTTCGATTTTAAATCGAAATCGATCGAAATTAAGTCACAGTCTCAAACTTCGAATTAAAAAATGGAATCGTCGATGCTGCCACGCCCCCATGTTGCGTCTGGTTACTTGCCAAGCGAAAAAAAACACATGTGTTGAAGTGCTGCGAGTCAACCTCCTAACAGCCACTCAAAAAGATAGCATGGCAACTGCAGATGCAGGAGCACCATCGACAGAACTCGAATCCCCTCCTCTTTCACTGAAGTCGCTGGTGTGGAAGTATTTTGGATTTCCAGTGAGTTATGTTGACAACGTTCGCGTTGTCGACAAAAAAACAACAGTTTGCAAGCTGTGCTATGTGCGTGTACCATATTCTCTCACTGGCAGCACGACTAACATGGCAGGGCATCTCCGCAGGCACCACAAAAACATAGATTTATCTGTTAAACCAACAACTACACAAACTACTCTTCCGTCTTCATTTGGAATTAAACTTCCAAGCAACTCAACTCGTGCAAATGCAATTACGCGTGCGGTAGGAGTATTCATAGCTGCGGACATGCGACCTTATTCGGTGGTGGAAAACTCCGGTTTTAGGCATTTAATTTAGCGTGCTAGAGCCACGCTACGAAATCCCAAGTAGAACGCATCTCACAGCTACGGTGATTCCCTCCATGTACAATAATGTAAAAGAGAAAGTTATTGAAGGTCTGAGCAGCGCACATTTAGTTGCCTTGACTACAGATTGCTGGACATCCAGAGCAACACAGAGCTTCATGACTGTCACAGCACATTACATTAATGATGACTGGGAAATTCAAAATCCAGTCCTTCAAACTCGCCCCATATATGAAGCACACACAAGTGAACATTTAGCAGAAGTGCTGAGGGAAGTGGTAGTGGAATGGAAGTTGGACAGACAAAATTCAACCATCCCTGTGACAACTGATAATGCTAAGAACATTGTCAATGCCTCAAATGCAGCAGGATTGTCACCACACATTGGATGTTTAGCCCACACTGTGAATCTGGCCTCCCAGAAGGGGTTGGGAGTAAACCAGATTTCCCGTCTTTTGGGCAGAGTCAGGAGGGTGGTCACTTTTTTCCACAGAAGTACCACTGCAGCAGCCATCTTAAAGTCAAAACAAGACATGCTTCAGCTTCCTTCTCACAAGCTGGTTCAAGATGTCATTACAAGGTGGAACTCCAGCTATGACATGATCAGACGCTATTTAGAGCAACAAGCTGCTGTCTATTCTGCACTTGCAGAAAAAGACATAAAAAAAAATGCCAAAGACCTTATCACCCTCTCTGATCAAGATGTGACTGTTCTGGAAGATGTATGTCAGGTACTGAAGCCCCTGAAAACAGTCACAACCTTAATGAGTTCCGAACAGCAGCCTACTGTGTCTATGATCATGCCCCTACAACACACCATCCTGACATCAATGAAACACAGTGACACAGATTCAACAATTGTAAAGGATGTTAAATCTGCTATAGAGGCAAACTTTGAAAAGAGGTATTCAGACCCAAGACTTCAACAGTTCCTGAATGAGAGCACTGCCTTGGATCCTAGGTTTAAGACTTTACCCCACCTGGATGACAAATCTCGGAATGAGATCTTTAATTGTCTGGAGGAGAAAATTTTGCAAGAGCACCCCACACAGGTATGTGATGCATTTAGTCTAATGTGATGAAATAACCATCTTATTCTGTAAAGTAGTTTTTTTTTCCCTTCACATTCATAATATTTCAGGAATAGGACTAATCACAACATGCTTTCTGTTTCTTGTTGTCACACTTAAATATAATTTCTGCCTGTTCATTACCTTAAACAACTGTGTTTTTTGTGACTATTTCAGTCTCATGCCTCGGGAGAAGGGTCCAGCCAAAACCCTGCAGAGGATCAAGAAACTGTAGCAACCAGCAGAGGCAGCCCCCCAGCAAAGAGAACAGCACTCAGTGAACTGTTTGGTGATTTTTTTCAGCACAGCCTCCACTGCATCATCATCAGCAACCAAACCATGGCCTGATGTTGTGAAAGACGAGATTCAGCTATACAAAATGGCTAAAGTAATTTCTGTGGATTCAAATCCACTGAAATGGTGGAAAGATAATGAGCACCAGTACCCACATTTGTCCAAGCTTGCCAAACGTTATCTTGCTGTACAAGCAACAAGTGTGGCAAGTGAGAGAGTGTTCTCAACAGCAGGGGACATTGTGACAGCTCAAAGAGCAGCCCTCTCTCCAGAGAATGTGGACATTCTCATTTTCTTAAGGAAGAACATGAAAATATAAAAAAAATCACAGTTGTCGTCTGCCCATAGAAATGTAAATAGTTAATATTTTAGCAATATTTTAGTAATATTTTAGCAGTTCTCTTTCCATATTCCTCTTTAAGAAGAACATAAAACTGCAAAATTGTTACAGTTGTCTTGTGTTGTTCTATTATAAAAAATGTTAATGTTTTTGACAACTCAAAGAGCAGCTCTAAACAACATATCCATCTTTAGGAAGGACATGAAAGAATGAAAAAATACAGTCATCATTCTCAGGGGATAAAAAGTAGTTATCAGTGTGGTATATGTTCATCTGTTCGGAAATAAGACACTTAATTGTTCTGAGACTATGGACATGTCTGTTTTATTGTTTTTGTTTGTTTTGTTGTGAACTTGAATGTCATCTTTTGTGAAGAAGACTGCACTTACAAAAGAGAAACTGGATGGCAGTTTATTTTAAGTTTTCAATTGACTAAAGATATAAGTTATTGTTACATTATGTTGTTAATAAAAGTTTTAAATTTGACAATGTAGTGTGGTTCATTGCAAACAAAGGTCAGATATTATATTGCATAAAAGTCTAGTTTGAAAAATGACAATCTGTGCTTTAAAATGAATAAATGTAAAAATCGAGAATCGAATCGAACCGTGACCTTAGAATCGAAAATGCAATCGAATCGAGGATTTGGAGAATCGTGACACCCCTAGCTGATTGGCAATCCCCATGTCTCCTCTCCACCAATGTCTCCTCTCCACCAATAAGCTGGTGTGTGGTGGGCGTTCTGGCGCAATATGGCTGCCGTCGCATCATCCAGGTGGATGCTGCACACTGGTGGTGGATGAGGAGACCTCCTGACTATGTAAAGCGCTTTGAGTGCCTATAAAAGCGCTATATAAATGTAATGAATTATTATTATTATTATTCAATGGCCAGAGTCGGTAAAATGATCCGAACTTCCCATCACTAGTCTGTTTAAGAATATTTACAGTAGATTATGGGGTTGAAAACTGTGCTGCTCTTGGCCAGATACATGGGAACGGTGGCGATCACAGGTTCAATGTAAAGGTTCAGGTCTAAGATCACAGAGAGTGCAAATGCAGCACTGGGCAGCCAGGTGAGCAGGAAGGATATCACCATGACAACCACCACACAGGCCAGCTGGGTCTCTGCCCTGGCAGTGCTTCCTCCCTCTGACATTTTCAGTAGGTAGTACAAACATGCAAACCTTCTGAATCCAGAGAAAGAACAGTTACAAATCTAAAGTTTACATAAAAACTAAAGTTGAAAAATATTAAATAGCATTCTCTGCTTATTATAAAGCAAAACATGCAGACCTTTTTTTTGGGAACTCTCTCCATCTTTTTCCTATTAAGCCAACTGTCTTTTGATTAATGGGGGCACTTCCTGTTGGGGAAGTTCTTTTTAAAAAGACTGCAGCAATTCATTTCAAATCAGAAAATTAACCTACACATAATCTTTATCCGTCATTTTGACTGAATGGGCCATACATTTTCAGTAGTTTACGGTTTTCAGAAGTCACGAGAATAATGTTACATTTGGTATATTATTAATGTCATGTAATATAACAACAATATCTATAGAATAGCTCTTTTCAGTCCGCTGCATTATTTTCCTCCTGATTTGTTTCATGTTATCTTTGTATTTTGCTTTAAGTAAATGAAAAAGACAACACATGCTCTGCATTTGTGGTCTGCTCTCCCGTGAATATAAACCATGAACAATTTCCTGGAATGCACTTAGAATCTAAGAATCTTTCATCTCTCTTTCTAGGTTTGTTTTCACATGGATGTTTTGCAATGTAATTGTTACGAAATTTAGATATATATTACTATAATGATATTTAACACATCTGTTATATTTGCTGCTGAATGAACGAGGATCTTCAGGAGCTACTCATAGTATGTTGAAAGTAATCTGTTAATGCATTTAAAATTTACAATTTCCTTTTAACGATTGATGATTGAAGACTTCAACTAAACTCTACAAGACTGTGGCCTTCTATGAGTGGAATCTGTCATCCCTATCATAGGACTATGCAGTAAATTTGGCATGAAGAGGCTAAAAATTTTGTGGATAACAAAAAAGAAATGAGAAAAAGAAAAAAAATCCATTGTGAAATTCCTGTCCCATTTTTAACGCGGACAAGTTAGTCATGTAATAAAAACGTGATACCCTACACTTTAGTGTAGGAACCAGTTCTCACTATTAATTATGACATTTGCTTCAATAAACTCCTAAATTACTGTTAATTACTAGTTAGTAAGGTAGATTAAGTTAGTAAGGTTAAGTTCAGGTATATGATGGATTAAGGGATCTAAAATACAATCATGCAAAATAAGACATTATTATATGTTTTATAAGTACTAATAAACAGCCAATATGCTAGCAATATGCATGCTAATAAGCAACTAGTTAACATAGTTAGATCCCATAATGCCAAAATTTCTAATAGAGACAAATACAGGTATGTAAAATAACAAATACTTCCTCTACTACTGCTCTATCCACATGAAATCTTCCCTAGTCCTTGGTAGCTTTCCTGAGTTTCCTACCTGCCGTGGGGTGCAGGAGGAAAGTGTAGGAGATGCCAATGACAGATAAAGGAAGTGCAAAGTACAGAAGAAAGTAACAAATGATGTAGGAGACATTGGTCAAGTTTCTGCTGTACCAGTCTGGTGCACAAGATGTCTGCACACTCTCCAGCTCATAGCTACCCCATCCAAAAAGTAGTGGAGTGTTCAACAGGAATGACCAGACCCAGACGATGACAACTCCTGCAACTGCATGTCTCGTCTGGAAGCTGACTGAACCCACTGGTCTACAGACCACCACGGATCGTTAAACTGCAATTATTGCACCTGGGCACAGACCAGCGATACCAGCCCAAAAGAGGAACAGAGTGGCATGACAGACACACTGGTGATGCTCGTATGTCTTTGCAGTGCACAAGCTACGTATGTTTAAGACAGCTGAGTCCACTGTGTGACCCTGTCTCTCTCTATCACGCACACATGACACGCAAACCTCCGCATTTGAACATTCAATAGTAAATACTTAAACTAATAACAAAACATACTTCCAGTAGCTGATTTAGAAGCACCAGATTGTCATAGCAAAGTCAGAATGACCTCCTCTCCTAGGTTCACGAAACGATCATCCATAAAATACGTTGCTGTTCTGTTGTTAGTAATCTTTAGATTCCTAAGTGCATCTACTTTCGGAAGGCCAAATAAAGTGTTTTTGCTTTCGCCTAGATACACACACATCTCCCTGACATGACTGCTTCAAAACTAACTGTGTTACTGAAACTACGCCTTCTTTCTTTGCGTGAACATTTGGGCCCCATAGCGCAAATTTTCCACATAGTGATGTTGACATGTGGGGGCGTGTTAGAACGAGTCATTTTAGGGGGGTATGGCAGAGTCTTAACTTTGATAAAAGATATCTCTTTCGATTTGAGACTTTAGTTTTTGAAACTTTCCAGATCTTCTTTATGCACCAAATCACATCATATGACCCCTTTAAGGGAACTAAAATATGGTCATACAGATTAAGGCATTAATATGGGGTTTATAGGTATCAATAAACAGCCAATATGCATGCTAATAATCAATTAGTTAATAGTGAGAATTGGTCCTTAAAATAAAGTGTTACCAATTTAATATTCATTAAGCCAAGCTCTTTCATTTGTTTATCTGTATTTTATCAGTTTTTCTTATTTGTTGAATGTATATGAATGAATGAATAATTTTTCCTTTTTATTATTATTTGTAATTGTTTATTAATTTTAGAATTAAGCCAACAAATATGGCAAACACAACTATATACAAACCAGAGTTTGCAAAAAAATTTAAATTAATAAAATAATAAACACTATAGGGATGACATACCACATCTATGCACACCTGGAATACCAACTACTCCTATTCTTTTTCACTGTATTTGGTCTATCGGCTTATTATAAGGAAGTTTCTCAATAAATTCTGTCCAATACTTAATTGTTATTGTTTAAGCTTTATTAATCCTTGCTGCTGAATTTCTAATGGCCCAGTATGTTTTTGATCTAAAAGCCACATTTTGTCAGTCGAGAATGTGGGTTCACTTGGAAGTGGTTTTGGCACTGTGGGCAGGTGCTAAAGTCCTGCAGCAAAATTAAATTCGCATCTCCATAAAGCTTTCAGCAGATGGAAGCATAAAGTGCTCCAAAATCTCCTGGTAGGTGGCTGCATTGACTTTGGACTTGATAAAACACAATGGGCCAAAACCAGCAGACTAGAGCCCTGCACGGGCCTCAAATCTAGGCCCGAGCCCGGCCCTGGCCCGAGACGCTCAGGCCCTAGGCCGACCCGTGTCCGACAGCTCATCAGAATTATCAGCCCGAGTCCGACACGAGCCCGTGTTTTTATTTATTTATTTATTTATTTTATTACACAGCAGAAGCCTGCCCTATTTGCAACAATTAAAAAAGGGGTCAGTTTTGTGTTATGTTTCTTTTCATTTCTTTATCAAGTTAATTTAGAAAAATGTTTGGAGCATTTTTTTTTAAATGAAGATTTACGTTAATCAGCCGAGCCGACAGCGAGTAGCCTAAAACATATTTAATCAATTAAGCCTCTCAAATTAACGCTAATACTTTACTTGGCTACAATAAAATAGCAGGGTCTCGTGCTGTTTCCACCATAGCAGCACATCTCGTCCATCACCTTCCATGTTGTGATTCAGGCGCATGTATTGCTGTACTTCATCGTCGTCATCCTCGTCCTGCTCCACAATGTTTTCAAACTCGGCCAGCGCTCTCTTCTTTGCTGCGTGGCCCGCAACAACAGGTGCAGACACAGAAATGCTCGCCGCTGCATGAATCATCATTTTATAATTATTAGTTGGCCAACTAGGCTATGATTAATACATTAATTTAGAGGCCTATAATAGCTACTACTACAGTAAGTTGATATAAGTGAAGTATAATCGTGGGTCGCGCTGACGGAAAAGCATGCGTGCGTGCGTGAGACTGTCATGTCAGTATGTCAGTGTAATTATAACGGGTTGAATTATCAGATTATGAAAGTTATGAGGTTATGAAATGTCTATGTTTGTTTTTCTATCGTCGACGTTCTATCGTAACTTCTCATTTTTTTATTTTTATTAATGTCTAAAAATATAAATAGAAGGATAACCCAAAAAAGGCCCGAGGCCCAGCCCGCTAGTGAGCTATAACATGAAAATTTGTCCTTAGCTCGGCCCTAGGGGCATAAATAAGTCGGGGCCCGTCGGGCTCGGGCTGAAATGCAGGGCTTTACAGCAGACGTCACGGCACCCAAATCATCACTGACTTCACACTGGACTTTGGATACTGTGCCTCTCCAGTCATCCTCCAGACTCCAGACTTTGATTTCCAAATGAAATGCTACATTTACTTTCATCTGAAAAGAGGACTGTGGATCACTGAGCAACAGTCTAGTTCTTTTTCTCCTTACCCCAGGTGAAATGCTTCTGACGTTTCTGGTTCAGGATTGGCTTGGTCCTAGAAATGTGACAGCTGTAGCCCTTTTCTTGAAGAAGTCTGAGCGTGGTGACACTTGATGTGCTGACTCTGACTTTAGTCCACTCCTTGTGAAGCTCTCCGACGTTCTTGAATCAGCTTTTCCTGACAAGGCTGTGGCCATCCCTGTTGCTTGTGCACCTTTTCCTACCACACTTTCTCCTTCCAGTCAACTTTCTATGAATATATTTTGATACACACTCTGTGAACACCCAGCACTTTCAGCAATGACCTTCTGTGGCTTACCCTTCTTGTGGAGGGTGTTAATGATTGTCTTCTGAACAACTGTCAAGTCAGTAGTCTTTCCCATAATTGTGGTTGCATGTTCTAAACTAACCCTGTCAGGGATCAATCAGGTTCATTCACACCCACTGCACAAAGATCAAAATCACCTGAGTATTAACCACTTGCACCTGTCGTTCAATCCCACCACTGAGCACTACAAAAGAGCACACTTCTCATCCAGTCTCCGTCGAACCTTGAATTAGGAACCGACCTGCTTACATTCTCTCTGTGATTTTCCAGATTCGTATACTCTGCTGTTCCAGTGTTATTCTACAGAATTCCAGCATAAGAACTTACCTACTGCTTCTCTGCCCAAGACCCAGCAATTCCTCCTGAATACTCTTCGATTCTCCTGTGATCCTTTACTGTGTATCCCGGTTTGCATATCCTTTCTACATCCAAGCATTTCTCTGCAAGATATCATCATCGCACTTATTACTGCATCTGTCTGTTTCATCTGACGATCTCCTGCCATTCTACTATTAAAGCTTTCTGAATCCTACTTACCTTGTTGTCCTCGTATATATCCTGACAGAAGGTTCGACCAAAACCGCCATGGATTCAGAAAATCCTGCTCCAAAGAGAAATTCCTCTGCCTGTGTTTGACGAGCGCGGAGCAGCAGCCAGTCTCGCTTCCGCATCAGCAGTTTCATCTCCGTTGTGTGTGGCAAGCCCCATGGTCAAAGCAGCGCCCTTCTCCGGCAAGGAGGAGGATTGCAACGGATTTCTCCTTCAATGTTCCCTAGCGCTAGAGGTACAGCCATATAATTTCCCTACTGAACGTTCAAAAATCTCCTTTTTATTTCATTACTCACTGGCAGAGCACTGCAGTGGGCCGAAACCATCTGGAATCAGGCTGGTCCAGTCACCAATACCCTCCAGACTTTCATATCCCATTTCAAAGAGGAGTTTGGCTGCCCTCTAGGCAATTCATCCACCTGTGAACAACTCTATCATCTACGACAAGGTACAAGTTCAATCACTGAATATTCCTTGAAATTTAGAAACTTGGCTGCGGATGGAATGAGAAAGCACTCATCACTACCTACCGGCAAGGTTTAAATCCCGCTCTTCGATTGCAACTTGCAGTATATGATATTGTTGGTTTAGAGAAATTCATCCAGTTATCCATCCGAGTGGCCTGACGTGTTCAGAACTGTTATCCTGAGAATCGACAACCAGTACATCCTGTTTCTGTTCAATCATTGGAAAATCCTGTGGCAAACGATACAGAACCCATGCAGATTGACAATACCCGTTTGACTGTTTCCGAAAGAGCCCAACGGATGTCGAATCATCTCTGCCTGTATTGTGGAGATAACAACCATTATATCAATGGTTGTCCTGACCGACCACCGCGTCTCCTGGTGAGTTTATTGTCCACCTATACTCTAAGTGTTGCCCCATTATCTGCCACAGTGTCATTGATTACTGCGGACGCTAGTATTTCAGTTACAGCCCTCATCGACTCCGGGTCAGCGGGTAATTTCATCTCGAGCGACCTCTGCAGGCAACTTCAACTCCCGAAGATCCACTCTCCAACCCCGTTAACCGCAAAATCAGTGACTGGAAAAGCCCTGAATCCCGGGTATGTGAAATATCAAGTCAAACCCATCACATTACGAGTCGGGTGTTTACACGAAGAATCATTCACTCCTCTGATACTTGAAAACTCCACAGCAGCAATAATTCTGGGCAGACCCTGGCTCATACACCACAATCCTGTAATTTGTTGGAGGAAGGGAGAAATTCTGCAATGGGGATCAACATGTTTCCCTACTTGTTTTCCTGAACTTCCCAAGCCGGTCTCTCTCTCTCCAGCAAATATTCCCATCGCTGTGACATCCATTGAAAGCCCTCAGGAAAAACAGTCTATAGACATTCCTTTCTGTTACTCCACGTTCGCCGATGTCTTCAGTCCCGAAAAAGCTTCCCATCTTCCACCACATCGACCAAGGGATTGTGCGATTGACTTGGAACCAGATGAATCGGTACCCCGAGGTCACATTTACTCCCTTTCCATCCCTGAACAGCAAGCCATGGAAGAGTACATACAAGAAGCCTTAAAACAGGGATACATTCGCCCATCCACCTCTCCAGCAGCCTCCAGTTTCTTCTTTGTTGCCAAGAAAGACTGAGGATTAAGACCCTGTATCGATTACCGAGCACTGAACAAAATAACCGTCAAGTTCCAATATCCCCTTCCTCTGGTTCCCACGTCTCTTGAACAACTGAGAGGCGCACACATCTTTACCAAGTTAGATCTCAGAAGTGCGTATAACCTTATTCGAATCCGCGAAGGGGACGAATGGAAAATTGCGTTCATTACCCCATCTGGCCACTATGAGTACCTCGTTATGCCATATGGATTGGTCAACGCCCCTTCCGTGTTTCAAGATTTCATGAATGAGGTACTCCGTGACTTCCTGAACAAATTCGTGATTGTCTACGTTGACGACATACTCATCTTTTCTCCCAACGAAACTGTCCATCGACACCATGTCTCAAAAGTTCTCCAACGTTTACAAGATCATTCCCTTTTTCTCAAGGCAGAAAAGTGTACATTCCACCAAGAGGCTGTTCCATTCCTCGGTTATGTCGTCAGCAAACATGGAGTGAAGATGGATGACGGGAAAGTCACAGCAGTCACCTCATGGCCAACACCTCAATCCATAAAAGAACTCCAACGATTCCTGGGCTTTGCAAATTTTTATCGACGTTTTATCAATAACTACAGTACCATAACCTCTTCACTTACCTCTCTCTTAAAGGGAAAACCCAAGTCCTTAACCTGGACTCCAGAGGCGAACACAGCATTCAACATCTTGAAACAGGAATTCACCTCTGCACCCCTTCTGCGTCATCCTGATCCAAACCTTGCCTTCATTGTAGAAGTTGATGCCTCCACGACCGGAGTCGGTGCCATCCTATCTCAACAGCAGGTAGATACCAGCAAACCTCTCCCTTGTGCATTTTCTCCAAGAAGTTGTCTCCAGCAGAACAAAACTATGATGTGGGAAACCGTGAGTTCTCGCCATCAAGCTGGCTCTGGAGGAGTGGAGACATTGGCTCGAGGGGGCTCAACATCCATTCACAGTCCTTACTGACCATAAAAATCTGCAGTACCTAAAAGAAGCCAAGAGGCTGAACCCGAGACAAGCTCGTTGGGCACTTTTCTTCACCTGTTTCCATTTCCACATTACTTACCGCCCAGGATCCAATAACATCAGCGCTGACGCCCTTTCCAGACTCCATGCTCCCCCAGATCTCATTGAAGAACCTGAATCGATCCTACCAACATCTGTATTCATCAGTCCGATCCTTTGGGATCTTTACGACCAGATCCAAAGAGGTACACGACGAGAACCACCTCCACCTGAGTGTCCAGCCAACCTTACCTATGTCCCACATGAGTTTTGTCTACCTCTTATTGAATCTGCACATTCCTCCGTGGGTACAGGACATCCCGGAGCCACTCAAACGTTTAATATCCTTCAACCATGGTACTGGTGGCGAGAGATGAGAGGAGATGTAAAACGCTTCATCCAAGGATGTCAAATCTGTGCTAAATCCAAGGTTCCACGCCACTTACCATCCGGGAAACTCTTACCACTCCCTGTCCGTCAGAGACCCTGGTCTCATCTGGGGGTAGATTTCATCACCGATCTACCATCATCTGGAGGTATCACGTGCATCATTATCATCGTGGACAGATTCTCTAAGGCTTGTAAATTGATTCCATTACCAGGACTCCCCACGGCCTTCGAAACCGCAGAGAATCTTTTCAATCAGGTGTTCCGTCATTTTGGCATCCCAGAGGATATTGTATCCGATCGTGGTCCCCAGTTTATATCTCGGGTCTGGAAGGCTTTCTTCTCTCTCCTTGGGGTCACGATCAGTCTAACATCTGGGTACCATCCTCAGGCGAATGGGCAAATGGAAAGAAAAGTGCAAGAAATAACCCGTTTCCTTCGCACTTTTTGCCAGAACCACCAAGAGACATGGAGCCAGTTCCTCGCATGGGCTGAATATGCCCAGAATTCTTTACGTCAGGGCACTACTGGACTAACACCTTTTCAATGTTTCCTGGGTTTCCGGCCACCTTTGTTTCCATGGTCCGGTGAGCCGTCCGAGGTTTTCTCAGTTAATTACTGGTTCCGAGAAATTTAAAGGGTTTGGAACGAAGCACATTGTCATCTCCAACGGGCGGTCAACAGACATAAGATGTTCGCAGACGCCCGAAGAGGTGAAACACCTACATATGAGTCTGGTCAACTTGTCTGGCTTTCCACAAGGGACATTTGTCTACGCCAACCATGTCGAAAGTTAAGCCCACGATATATCGGACCTTTCAAAATTCTCCACCAAGTCAATCCGGTCACATACAAGCTTAAACTCCCTCCTCAATTCAAGATACACCCCGTGTTCCATGTGTCATTGTTAAAACCTCACTATCCTGCTGTTCTCCCTGCTTCCACAGAACCTGATCCTGACATGCCCCCCATTGAGGAAGATCCCATCTACACTGTTCGTGACATCCTGGACTCCCGACGTCGGGGTGGTCGCCTAGAATACCTGGTCTACTGGGAAGGATATGGACCAGAGGAAAGATCTTGGATTCCACGAGACGATATCCTTGACCCAACACTTCTCACTGAGTTCCACCAGCAGCATCCACAGTGACCGGCTCCACGACCTCGAGGTAGACCACCACGACGTTGGGGTCCCCGTTCCGCTGGTGCGGACCCTGGAGGAGGGGGTAATGTCAGGGATCTATCAGGTTCATTCACACCCATTGCACAAAGATCAAAATCACCTGAGTATTAACCACTTGCACCTGTCATTCAATCACACCACTGAGCACTACAAAAGAGCACACTTCTTGTTGCATACTTGGCGCCGAGTTGCATACTTGTCGCCGGTACAGGATGGCTTCCTCCGTGACGTGCTCTGCATATGTTTTTGTCTTTTTGTTAGTTTGTCCTGTCTTTAGTTATATTCCTGCAATCAGTTTCACCAGGGATGAACTGCTGAACATTCGGCAGAACGCACCACAAGATGTTTTTCCAGATTTCAATTATTCAGACGTTTTACTGAATATTGTTATCGGAGGAGCAGCGGCGCTGATCAAACGCTTCAGGACGCGCAGGCGGGGAAAGCGAGCTGGCGCGCTCGTCAGACTCAGGAAGCGCGGATTTCGAACGCCGCTGCCTAGCATCCATCTGGCAAATCTACGCTCTCTACCCAACAAAACGGACGAACTCCTTCTGCTTTCTCGGACAAATAAGGATTTCACACACTCTGCTGCTCTGTGTTTCACGGAAACCTGGCTGAATGACGCCATACCGGACAGCGCGCTCCATCTGCCGGGCTTTCAGCTGTTTAGAGCGGATCGCGACGCAGAATCAACGGGGAAATCGCGCGGCGGCGGGACATGCTTTTACATCAATGAACGGTGGTGTACAGATGTAATTGTGTTAAAGAAGATGTGCTGTCCTGATCTAGAAATGCAGTTTGTCAACTGCAAGCCGTTCTATTCGCCGCGGGAGTTTCACTCGCTCATTCTGGTTAGTGTTTACATCCCTCCGCAAGCGCAAGTAAGTCTGGCTTTACAGAAACTCGCTGAGCACATCACAGAGATAGAACAACAACACCCGGACTCTGTTTTAATCATTCTCGGGGACTTTAATAAAGCCAATCTCTCCCGTGAACTGCCAAAATACAGACAGCATGTTACATGTCCCACCAGAGACAGTAATATATTGGATCACTGTTACACCACAATAAAGGATGCATATCACTCTGTTCCACAAGCAGCTTTGGGACGTTCTGATCACCTTCTGGTTCATCTTATACCGACCTACAGGCAGAAACTAAAATCAGCTAAACCTGTATTAAGGACCGTAAAAAGATGGACTAATGAAGCAGAGCAGGATTTACAATCTTGTTTTGACCTCACTGATTGGAGTGTTTTTGAAGCTGCTGCCACCGATCTGGATGAACTCACAGAGACCGTAACATCATATATCAGTTTCTGTGAGGATATGTGTATTCCTACCAAGACTCAACTAAATTACAACAATGACAAACCATGGTTCACTGCAAAACTCAGACAGCTCCGTCAGGCCAAAGAAGATACACTGGAAAAGGAGATCAGAGTGGCAAAGAGGAATTATTCTGAAAAAATAAGGACTCAGTTCTCTTCGAACGACTCAGCATCAGTGTGGAAAAGTCTAAAGAAGATCACCAATTACAAGACAATTACAAGACACCACCCCCCAGCACTGTGGAAAATCAACGACTGGCAGACGATCTGAACGAGTTTTACTGCAGGTTTGAAAGAACACCCATCACCTGCCCTGAACACCTCTCCACACAACCGTTCACACCAATAACAACTCCTGCAACCGACCCTGAATGCCTCTCCACACAACCGTTCACACCATTCACAGCTCCTGCAACCCATCCTGATCACCTCTCCAATCAACCGCTCTCACCATTCACACCTCCTGCATCCCCCCTCTCCCCCACACCTGCAATACAGATAAGCGAGGATGCGGTGCGCCAGGTCTTCCGGAAGCAGAAAAGGAAAAAAGCACCAGGCCCAGATTGTGTTACACCAGCCTGTCTGAAATACTGTGCTGACCAGCTGGCCCCCATCTTCACAAAGATCTTCAACAGATCGCTGGAGCTGTGCGAAGTCCCTTCATGCTTCAAACGCTCCACCATCATCCCCATCCCAAAGAAATCCAAAATTACAGGACTAAATGACTACAGGCCTGTGGCTCTAACGTCTGTAGTCATGAAGTCATTTGAAAAACTGGTGCTGGCCCACCTGAAGGACATCACTGGACCCTTGCTAGATCCTCTTCAGTTTGCCTACAGAGCAAACAGGTCTGTGGATGATGCAGTAAACATTGGACTGCATTATGTTCTGCAACACCTAGACAGACCGGGGACCCATGTGAGGATCCTGTTTGTGGACTTCAGCTCGGCTTTTAATACGATCATGCCAAACCTCCTCCTGCCCAAACTAACTCAGCTCTCCGTGCCCACCTCCGTCTGTCAGTGGATCAACAGCTTCCTGACAGACAGGCAGCAGCTAGTGAGGCTGGGAAAATACACATCCAGCACACGTACAATCAGCACCGGAGCTCCCCAGGGCTGCGTTCTCTCCCCACTGCTCTTCTCCCTGTACACTAATGACTGCACATCTAAGGACCCCTCTGTCAAGCTCCTGAAGTTTGCAGATGACACCACACTCATCGGCCTCATTCAGGACGGTGACGAGTCTGCTTACAGACAGGAGGTTAAAGAGCTGGCTGTCTGGTGCACTCTCAACAACCTGGAGCTTAACACGCTCAAAACAGTGGAGATGACTGTGGACTTCAGGAGAAACCCCCCTACACTCCCCGCACTAACCATCATGAACAGCACTGTGACTGCAGTGGAGTCATTCAGGTTCCTGGGCACCACTATCTCTCAGGACCTGAAGTGGGACATTCACATTGTGAACATCTCCATTGTGAAAAAGGCCCAGCAGAGGTTGTACTTCCTTCGCCAGCTGAGGAAGTTTAACCTGCCACAGGATCTGCTGAAACAGTTCTACTCCACCATCATCGAATCCATCCTCTGCACTTCAGTAACTGTCTGGTTCAGCTCAGCTTCTAAATCGGACCTCAGAAGACTACAGAGGGTAGTCCGGACTGCTGAGTGAATCATCGGTTCAACTCTCCCATCTATTCAAGAACTGTACTTATCCAGAGTGAGCAAAAGGGCTGTTAAAATCACTCTGGACTCCTCACATCCAGCACACTCCCTCTTTGAACTGTTGCCATCTGGTCGACGCTACAGAGCACTGAGCGCCAGAACGACCAGACACAGGAACAGGTTCTTCCCTCAGGCAATCCATCTTATGAACAGCTGATACACACTGAACACACTACACTTTATACAACCCGAATTCCGGAAAAGTTGGGACGTTTTTTAAATTTTAAAAAAATGAAAACTAAAAGACTTTCAAATCACATGAGCCAATATTTTATTCACAATAGAACATAGATAACATAGCAAATGTTTAAACTGAGAAAGTTTACAATTTTATGCACAAAATGAGCTCATTTCAATTTTGATTTCTGCTACAGGTCTCAAAATAGTTGGGACGCGGCATGTTTACCATGGTGTAGAATCTCCTTTTATTTTCAAAACAGTTTGAAGACGTCTGGGCATTGAGGCTATGAGTTGCTGGAGTTTTGCTGTTAGAATTTGGTCCCATTCTTGCCTTATATAGATTTCCAGCTGCTGAAGAGTTCGTGGTCGTCTTTGACGTATTTTTCGTTTAATGATGCGCCAAATGTTCTCTATAGGTGAAAGATCTGGACTGCAGGCAGGCCAGGTTAGCACCCGGACTCTTCTACGACGAAGCCATGCTGTTGTTATAGCTGCAGTATGTGGTTTTGCATTGTCCTGCTGAAATAAACAAGGCCTTCCCTGAAATAGACGTTGTTTGGAGGGAAGCATATGTTGCTCTAAAACCTTTATATACCTTTCAGCATTCACAGAGCCTTCCAAAACATGCAAGCTACCCATACCGTATGCACTTATGCACCCCCATACCATAAGAGATGCTGGCTTTTGAACTGAACGCTGATAACATGCTGGAAGGTCTCCCTCCTCTTTAGCCCGGAGGACACGGCGTCCGTGATTTCCAACAAGAATGTCAAATTTGGACTCGTCTGACATTAAAACACTATTCCACTTTAAAATAATCCATTTTAAATGAGCCTTGGCCCACAGGACACAACGGCGCTTCTGGACCATGTTCACATATGGCTTCCTTTTTGCATGATAGAGCTTTAGTTGGCATCTGCTGATGGCACGGCGGATTGTGTTTACCGACAGTGGTTTCTGAAAGTATTCCTGGGCCCATTTAGTAATGTCATTGACACAATCATGCCGATGAGTGATGCAGTGTCGTCTGAGAGCCCGAAGACCACGGGCATCCAATAAAGGTCTCCGGCCTTGTCCCTTACGCACAGAGATTTCTCCAGTTTCTCTGTATTTTTTGATGATGTTATGCACTGTAGATGATGAGATTTGCAAAGCCTTTGCAATTTGACGTTGAGGAACATTGTTTTTAAAGTTTTCCACAATTTTTTTACGCAGTCTTTCACAGATTGGAGAGCCTCTGCCCATCTATACTTCTGAGAGACTCTGCTTCTCTAAGACAAAGCTTTTATAGCTAATCATGTTACAGACCTGATATCAATTAACTAGATGTTCTCCCAGCTGAATCTTTTCAAAACTGCTTGCTTTTTTAGCCATTTGTTGCCCCTGTGCCAACTTTTTTGAGACCTGTAGCAGGCATTAAATTTTAAATGAGCTAATTAAGTGGATAAAAGTGTAAAATTTCTCAGTTTAAACATTTGCTACGTTATCTATGTTCTATTGTGAATAAAATATTGGCTCATGTGATTTGAAATTCCTTTAGTTTTCATTTTATTAAAATTTAAAAAAACGTCCCAACTTTTCCGGAATTCGGGTTGTATTTATATACACATACAATTAATTTATCTAACACACATACTTAGTATACACTTAAATTTTGCACATAATATACATGTACATACATAACTGCATTTTTGTAATATACCTGCCTACAATTGTCATTTGTATATTGTCATTCCTTGTCTACTTATTTGTATTTTTTGTATTTTTATATTCTTTTATTATGTGTTTTATGTTCTGTTGCTGTCATTCTGTTGTACTGCGGAGCTTCTGTCACGAAAACAAATTCCTCGTATGTGTAAACATACCTGACAATAAAAGCTCATTCTGATTCTGATTCTGATTCTCATCCAGTCTCCGTCGAACCTTGAACTAGGAACCGACCTGCTTACATTCTCTCTGTGACTTTCCAGATTCGTATACTCTGCTGTACCAGTGTTACTCTACGGAATTCCAGCATAAGAACTTACCTACTGCTTCTCTGCCCAAGACCCAGCAATTCCTCCTGAATACTCTTCGATTCTCCTGTGATCCTTTCCTGTGTATCCCGGTTTGCATATCCTTTCTACATCCAAGCATTTCTCTGCAAGATATCATCATCGCACTTATTACTGCATCTGTCTGTTTCATCTGACGATCTCCTGCCATTCTACTATTAAAGCTTTCTGAATCCTACTTACCTTGTTGTCCTCGTATATATCCGGACAAACCCAATAGGTACCCATTATTTATACTCAAAATTAATCAAACTAATCATGCTCAAAATGGGATATTCTATTATTTAATTTTTTTTGAGATACTGAATTTTTAATTTTGCTTTTTTAATTAAATAACAAAAAAATGTTTTTATGATTTAAAATTTTTTTTTAGATGCACCTGTATAATTCATGAGATCACAATTACACATAATAAACAGAGTCAAGGTCATGCTTATTTTGTGTGCTGTCTGAGAAGAGGGCTCAGAGCTTGGAATTTTGGCCCGAACCCAGAGTACCCCCACATGGATTAGGATAGAAATAGTTGAGATGGGGTGGTGGAGGGATGCTGGAAAACTGTCGAGGAACAGAGTTAAATCTGCTGTGTGTATATATATATATATATATATATATATATATATATATATATATATATATATATATATATTGTGCTCCTCTCGTGTTAATCAGGTTATTTGAACATGCTCCTCCTGAACTTTGTTAATAAAACATAATTTCATGAATTCACACTTACATAAGATAAATAGAGTCAAGGTTATGCTTATTTGGTGTGCTGTCCAAGGGGAGGGCTCAGAGCTTGGGATTTTAGCCTGATCCCAGAGTACACCCCAAAAAGCAATTGAGCAAAGGACAGCAGCCCGATGATTTGACTAAACCCCCCAAAATGATCACCGAAATTTGACGTGCTGTTATTTCAGGATGAAGCGTAGTATTTTGAACAGGAGGGCCCACGCAAACTCTGTAGAGAGAAGCTCATGGGGCTGGGCGGACAGGGCCAACCAGCCGATGAACGAGGATTTGGGAAATCCGATCAGGAGTGCATTTCCCAAAAGCATCATTAGCTAACTATAGAGATAAGTTCCATTGAACTCTAATGGTAATGTGACCATAGTTGTTTTTGGGAAACTCACCCCAGGAGGGCTCATGTCACTTCTTGATGGGAGCAGCTCATGGCGTCAGGTGGGAGAGCCCTACTGACCAATAGATGATCCGTTTTGGGCTATCCGACTGGGGGCCCGTACTGCCTCCAACAGGAGCAGCTAGTCAATGGACTACGAGCAGCAAGATTTGGGAAGCCAGATTTAAAGGGCTCACACTGCTTCTTGACAGGAGCAACCCACAGCATCAGATAGTACTGGCTAATGCACTAACACTGCATCCTCTAGGGACCGCTATTGGGAACACCTCGTCGTGACCCGTGTCTGAAGCATACATTCAAAAAACACCTACAACTTGTTGGCCGGCAACAGCCCATGACGTCACTACCGGTGCAACTATAGTATAAATAGGTGCCAAAAGAACGTCATCCACATCTTCATCTGAAGCTTGCATCTGAAGCATGGCAGAAAAACCTAGAGGACACAGTGTCTCATCCCTACTTAGGAAACCATGGTTACATACGTAAACTGAGACATTCCCTTTCAAGGTAAATTTGAACTGCATCCTCTAGGGGTTGCTATGGAGAATGGTATACCACCATGCTGAGGGGAGTGCATGTCAGAGTGCATGCCCCAGGGACGTTAGATGGATGTCCATGACATTATCTCCTATGGCCAAAGGCCTAGGCTACATACCCCAAAAACTTACCTGCTAGGGCCGGACTACTGGGCTAGTGGTAGAGCTCAAGGCTTGGAATCAAGAAAGATTCCTTTAAGGGGATACAACTTAGAGCCTACAATTATACTAAGTGTTGGCCTGTCACACAGGGGCTACCACTTATTCTGCATAAGCTTACTGGAGGAACTGTCTCAACAAAACCCTAGTAGCAAGACCATGTTAAAGCATGTATCCAGAGGATACATAGGTGGAGTGGTGTCCAAGATGGAACCAACTGAAGAAAGGGCATGAAGCTGCCGCAAAAAGCCCTCACCATACAGGACTCTAGAAAGAATGCAAAGTACTAGTGTGCAAACTTACCACAGTGTGGATTTTAGAAAGTGTACAAATACTACACATGTGCACTTTTAGAGATACCATTCTAACGGGCTCTTGTGGCACTCTGAAGAGCAGCCTATAGATGGAAATGATGCATTCCAAGAACAGTATATTGAGAAGTCATCAACTCAATCTTGTCAGGACTGTGAAGAAGGAGAACTCAAATGCAGAGGATACGTGCAACCGTTTATTGGGTACAATAATAAAAAATCCAAAAATAATCCAAAGTGAAACGAGATTGAGGATCTAGGGCAAACGGCCAACCGCAAGAATTCCTTCTCTATGCGTCCTGAGCACAGCAGCCAAAAGGTAAGGAAACGGACACACAGCACAAGCATAATCACAATGACAACACAAAATCTACTGACAACAAGGGACAGACACAGCAGGGAATATATGGGAGAATGGGAACAAGTGACAGGTGAGGGCAATCAGCTTGTGATCTGCACACACCAGCCCCGATGCATCAGCGCTGATTGCCCAGGTCACGAGCTGCAGAAAATGACAGGACACAGACAACAGGGAAGCCGATGAAGCACCCTGAAAATCTATGGTAGAATGCTGGAATGGATAGCAGTGAAATACCTAGCTGAGGGAGCCCCACACCAGGCTCTCAGTAGTGGCATATTCAATGCTAGATGGCTAGTTGGAAGAATAACACCCAGCTCTCAAATGAGACGGAGCTTGACATACAGCATGAGCGCTCAAAAAGAACACCATGCTCACAATAACAACAACACTAACAATAACCCTTAGAGAAAGGGAATGAGGCTAATAATGCATAACATTTACCATAGAGGATTTCAGAAAGTGCGCAGAGTCTTAGCATTCACACTTACCTCTATGTGGATGTTAGAAAGTGCACAAACTCTGATCCTCAGATTGAGATGAGCCATGCCCCTGTGTTGTTCGGGCGCAGACCTGGACGTTTGTGGAATGAAGGATTTGAAGGCGACTGAGCGCACCTTCGCCTCACTGAACTTCTCAACCACTGTCTCGACGGAGGTATCAAAAAGTTCAGAATGCGAAACTGGAGCATCAAGAAGAAAGCCCCTCTCTTTCTTCCCGATATCTGCCAGGTTCACCCACAGATGTCTCTACATTACTACCATAGCCACCATGGACCTGCCCATAGCAGAGGTTGCCTGCTTAGTAGCACACAGAGTGAGATCCGTGTTGTGGCGCAACTCAGTTACCTCATCGGGAGAAAGGCCCTCACCTTTATCCAGGTCCTTTAGCAGGTCAGCCTGATATGCCTGGAGCACCGCCACCATGTGCAACGAAGTGACAGTCTGGCCTGCTGCTGTGTACACCCTGCCATTCAAGTGAGATGTATTCTGAAGGGGCAAAGAGTGAGTCTTTAGAGATGATGTCTCACCCATAGAGAGATAGATAGCCAGCGTCTCTTCTATGGGGGGCATTTTCTTATAGCCTTGATGTTGGCATAACTTGTATGCTGGAATCGAAGGATGCATAATGAAAATGGCCTCTTCCATTCCTTCTCGATCTCTGTATGGAGATCAGGAAGAAAAGGAAGGCTCATTTGAGCTGGAGGGTTATGATCATAAAAAATAATAGTAACGCTCATCAAGACTACCTCGCGATGTCTCTTTCATCCCCACAAGCTCAGGAGCTGTCGCCGGTCAACAAGTTGTTGGTGTTTTTTTTATATATGCTTCAGACACGGGTCACGAGAAGGCATTTACCATAACGACACCACATTTCAAAGTTCCCTTGAAAGGGAACCTATTTACTCAATGAGAGGCTCTCGCATCAGTCAACGGGAGTTCATGGCATCAGACGGCTAATGCCGGTAAATGGATGGAAATGGTTTGATTGACTGGGAGGCTCTCGCATCAAAATGAAAAGAAAAGAAAAATGATTATTAGTAACATGGAGGAGCAGAAGAGACGTGTGTGCCTGTGTTGCAAATTGAAGCAGCCTCACATTAGCTTCAGCTGCTGTAGCTGTAGGCCATGGAAATTGGGTGGGGTTTGTGATGTCCTGAAGAACCTGTGTAGCCTGCACTGCTAATGGAGGGGATGCTATGGGAGCTGGAGGCCACTGAGAAGCAAAAGGTTTAAAAGTAGCAGTGGACACTGAGATGTAAGGGCTTGTGTTGCAAGTGGAGGCAGCCTAATTGCTTTCTTTAGCAGCTTTTAGCTGTAGGCTGTGAGAAAGGGGAGTGGCTTGTGACGTTTGACAGGAAATGCTGAAATGACTGAGTAGCCTGCAGTGTTGCCAATTTAGCAATGTTGTTGCCAGATTTTGCAAATTCTTGGACTACACTAGCAACTTGTTTTCCAAAGCACATAGCTACAAACGTAGCTATTTAAACATGTATTTGGCAATTTAGAATCTTTTAAAAAGTGATAAAATGGTAAAATGACATACATTTTCCTCTTAACCACACAAAGAAGAAAGTATTGAAAAGTAAGCCAAGTGGTACATCAGCTAGAGACTTGGAGAGGGTCCTGGCAATACGCACATCACATGTGAATTAAGTTGCTAGTTGCACTTGTTCGATAATAATAGTTTCTTTATGATACATCTTAGTTTGTGCCTATTATAGTTAATCATTTAGGTAAATAGTTGAACTTATTTTCTCGAAAATGAATCGTTTTCATTTGTTTATCTGAGTGAAATGTGTAATTTAAAATATAGGCAAATGTTAGTGAAATTAAGAAATTCTGAGTAATTTCATTGTGTTTTCTATGCAGCTTTGCATCGTGATTACAAAAATGACATCTAAATCCTTTTGTGTCACAACATCGTTTAACAACTTCTAGCAACAAACAACCTGCCTTTTAGCACTTTACCAAAACATTTATTTGCAACATGGCCTGCATCACTGGTGGAGGCAGCCTCTCATTAAAATCTGCTACAAGAGCTGGAGGTCTGGCTGCATAGCGCCGTCGTCCGAAATCCTTGAGCGGAATTTGCTGCCTTTGTGGAGTGGACACTGGCGAGAAATGAATTCCGTTCCCCGCCGGTTTCCCAGGAGTATATTGCCAGTGCAAATCCAGACCCAGAGCCCAGCCCACCATCTTCCCGAGTGCATGCCTTAGCCCACCGCAAGATGGAGAGCTTGAGTCTGTAGCCACCGATGAGCCATCGCCTCATGGAGTGACAATGCTGAGGATCTTTGTGGAGCCAGAGCCGCTGATTACAGTCAAGGTGTGTGAGCTGGCAACAACGCCTGCCACAAAGGAGAAAGCCACGGACGGTGTAAAAGTGATGTCACGATATGTTAACTGTGTATGTTTTGTTTCTCCCCTCATGTTCATTGCTAATTTGATTCCAGGTGTGTCTCCTTAGTCCCTCATTATCCTGTGTTTTAAAGCCCCAGTCCATTTAGTTAGGGTTTGTTGGGTCTACTCGTTGGATTGTGTGTAATTTCCCTGTTATTCTTTGGATTAAAGATTATTGTTTGTACTACACGTTTCGCTCTCGTTCCTCGATCCGCACCATCACAGATTGTAACACAGATGACTTCCTCCAATTTATATAACTCTTTTATTCAAAGAGTTTGTTTAATCAAAAATCTTTCATGATTGTTCTTTATTGTCAGGGCGCCCCTTGCTGGTTGCCCATAACATAGGAAGGAATTATCTACCATCTCTCACAATCACCTGTGAACAAAACAAAATCTAAACATTAGTAGTAATATTTAAGCACAAGACAATTAAATATATGCTACTTAATCTGCTACTTAAATCTAAAACCTCTAGATTTAATGGTGTCTCATGTGAAGCTATTTCAGATTGAAATCACTACATTTAGGCTCTTACACTAAAATCACTACAGGAATGCATTGAAGGGGAATATCCCAGTGAGACATCAAAACATATGCTTAAAAAGCGAACACCGCCTTAAACTTACTAGCAGCACAATTCTACAAATAGTCTAAATAATCTAGACAAATCAGTTACCCAATGAAACACAACGTGACATCTTCATATTTATTTTATATTTTTTAATTAATTAATTTATTTATTTCTGTACTGGGACACAGTTTATAGTCTATGGCTTTATTTATTTATTTTTACTATTACAAAGTAAGTTCGAATTCCAAAGCAGTACCTACTTAAAAAGGATACAATTTCAGAGTAGCTACTGATTGTTTTGTTCCTGAATTAATAATTTATATTACAGTTAAAAGTTTGCCAATTAACCAATAATTGTCATTTTTGTCATGATTGTTGATACACATCAAATTATAAATTAATAGAATTTAAATATAATAATAATAATAATAATAATAATAATATATATATTTTTTTTTCAGTGAAAGAATTTGCTGGAAGAAACGTAGTGCGACATTCAAAGATGATAGATAGATGATAGATAGATAGATAGATAGATAGATAGATAGATAGATAGATAGATAGATAGATAGATAGATAGATAGATAGATAGATAGATAGATAGATCGTTTTGCGGATTCTCCTTTGTAGAACAACAAAGGCAGTAGCAGATTATCAGAAAGCGGACGAAAGAGAAGACGTGACACGTCCTCGCGTCATCGGTCCGTTCTGCTCTCACCTCGGATCTCTCTTTCAGCGCACTTGATTTGAGTAAAACTGCAGACCGGCTGGAGTATATAAAGCATGACAGCGGCGGCTTTCCTTCAAAAATACGCTCATGCGCTTCCCTTGTTACATCTCTGACTTGAACGCACTCCACGCGACACATCCATCCATATATTTGTTGCAAGCTGTGTTAGTCGGCAGCTTAGTTTGTTGACAGACAATTATTTATCTCTACACAACCTTTGGTCATCATTGCAAACATGAAGTGTGTTCTGCATTGTATATTCTTCCTCTTGCTGTGGATTACACCCAAAACCAGAGTATGTGCATCTCATAAAGGAATTCCCCTGTCAGTGTAAGTATAGTTTTCTTATAATTCAAATGCATTGTATATAATTAGTAGGTGCTAATAATAGGCTAAAAATTAAATAGGATGATTTGTATATTGTTTTCTGTATTGACTGACAAAGAAAATTTCATATTTTATATTGTTGTCATTTTGTCCCAGATTTGTCATTTGTCAAGTTGCCCAGACTGCTCTACAAAATGAACTGAATCAAAATGAATCAACCAAAATATTTAGGTCACAATACGCATTTATGTATTTATTTAGCCAGTGCCTTTTGAATTTAAAGTTAACTGCATATAGTTGTTTGATGGGACAAATGCAGTTTAAAGGATGTATTTGCTTGAATACCATTAAAATTTCATCTATTATAAATATACATGATTTGAAAATGCAGTTTAAGCAAGTGTTTTCACCACACTGCACTTTTCTCTCATACCTGAATTTGTACCTGCTATGTCAAATTCATTTCCTCATAATTTCATTTCCTTCTTTCTAGTGTAAAACTTTGGGCTTCAGCGTTTGGTGGAGAAATTAAATCCATTGCGGCCAAGTATTCTGGCTCTCAGCTGTTGCAAAAGGTAAACTGATTTCTGTTAATCTGTGCAGTTAACACCATGAACAAAACAGCAATGAAAGGTGTATCATGATATTTTTTGAAGTACCTTTGAGTACCATACTATTGCCATGCTATATGAATTTGGTAATCATTCAGTACCATGGTATTTATCAAAGTATTACCATCTGATACCAACATTGTGTCATGTGCTTCTTTTTAAGGGGCACACATTATTATGACTATAAGGTTTTAGCTGCGTTTGTTGTGTCCTTTCAACACACAGAAAAGTGAGATTGTGCTTCTGTTCCTGCAGTTTTAAAATAATTATTATAGTAATATTATCACATACAAAAGTACATGTCAGCACTCATACTCACATACACACATACACACACAATCTACGCTAATTAAACCACCCACAAGCAGCAACAAATATATATATTTTTTTGAATTGCTTGTGTTCTGCTTGTCTTTTTTCAGAGTGAGGTCAGGGCAACACAGAGGTCAGCACTCGAGACCTGTGATTATGGGAAAGCATGTTTTTGTATGGAGTAGATGGATGCCTGTGAGCATGATTTTAGTGTGATTTTTTTCTAGTGATATTTTCACCATTGGTCTGGTTGGAGTTTAAATTTGAAATATTAAGGAAGAAGACAGTAACTGTGGAATGTTTGTGGCATGTGTGCATTTTTGTGTCTGCTACTAAGTAAAGAGGATGGGAGCCCGAGGGGCAGATTATCTGTGTGACGGTTTTAAAAAGAAGAAAGAGAACATGCCTGGTGAGCAGACAGAAAAGCGGCAAAGAGAAAAAACAGAGCAGAGGGCAACAGAAGAGAAGAAAGCAAAGAGACATATGACAGGAAGCCCAGAGGAAGAAATGTGCATGGAGAAAGAGAAGAGGAGAATGTAAAGTAGAGTAATGTGAATGAACTGGTGTAAGTGTGCCCTGTGGCTCACTCACTCGCTTATTGTGTGTGTGACCTCATAAGCTCAAAAGTGCTTCAGAGTGGTTCTGGACAGGCGATAAGGACAGCGGGTCCAACGTGTCCATTTGCAGAGGGTTGGGTCTCTGCTTGAGGAGCAATGTAAAATTACAGCTGGAACAAAACAACTACTTAAAAACGCATCTCTGAAAACTGTAGGGAAAACTGTTGGACTGGTGCTATATACATGTACATTTGCAATAAACAGTAGCACATTTACAGTAATGACAACATTACAATGTTACAATAATGAGAATGAGATTTTGCATTTACATGCATAACACACTTCATGATCTTTACTCAATTATTATTATTATTATATTTTTTGGTCTGAATAATCTGACAAAATGTAACATACATTAATTGTTTTGACCAATAGATATTATAAATAATGAACTGTACAAGTCAAAATATTTAAAACAATCCAAAATATCCTTGTCCCTTGTCTTTTGTCTGATGAACACAAAAGAAGATATTTATGAAGAATATGGGTAAGCAAACTGTTGTTGGAAGCCATTGACTCACATCGTATTTTCCTTACCACCAGCCATAGTCACCAACATTCATCAGAATATGTTCTTTTAGTCTCACAATTGCAAATTTAAATCTCACAATTCAGATTGTTTTTTTTTCTGTTTTTTTTCCTCCAGAATTCTGGATATTCATCTTGCAGTTATGTTCTGTCCCTTAAAGTTATAGACACCTGATGCAGTAGGTTTGAATTCTATACTTAAAGGGTTAGTTCACCCAAAAATGAAAATTATGTCATTAATAACTCACCCTCATGTCGTTCCAAACCCGTAAGACCTCCGTAAGACCTTATCTTTGGAACACAGTTTAAGATATTTTAGATTTAGTCCGAGAACTATCAGTCCATCATCAAAGCAGTCCATGTGACATCAGAGGGTCAGTTAGAATTTGTTGAAGCATCGAAAATACATTTACATTACACTTTATTCAGCATTATCTTCTCTTCCTGGTCTGTTGTGAGTGCGACTGCTGTGACCGTTGACGTACGACGCTGCTGACGTATTATCTTTGTTATTGGGCGCACCAGAAAACATGTCAGCAGCGTCATACTGGAAAAAAAGACAATTCTGATTAAAGAAGTTCATTTTTTTTATTTTTGGACCAAAATGTATTTTCGATGCTTCAACAAATTCTAACTGACCCTCTGATGTCACATGGACTACTATGATGATGTTTTTATTACCTTTCTGGACATGGACAATAGTTATTCATTTAGGATTTTTTTTATTTTTATTATTATTCATCTGTATAAACTGTACAGTATATAAATATTTTTTATTCAGATTAGTTTTGCAGATATTTAAATTTTCATAGGTGAAATTTATTTATTTACATAAGATATCTTATTTTTTTCCCTCTTGATTTAAGTAAAACAATCCCCCATTAACTTCTACTATAACTATATAACTATGTACTACTAATCTTACTATTATATTATTTAAATCTACTATTTAAAATATAACCAACAGCCGAGTGTCAAGAAAATAACAAAACAGTTTTAATATTGCATTTAATTTCCACAGAAGTAAAATATGAAAAACATTACTTAAACGTACTTTACCTGAAATCTCCATGCTTTGCTATCTTGCAAGCCCTGCTGTTTCCTTCAGGAAAATCTAGCTTCTCTTTGTTCTTTCTTTGATTATCTATTATGTTTGTGTGTCTTTCATCTCCTGTGTCTTTCAGTCTTTACCCTTTGCCCTGCCTTCATCCATTCTCTTACATTTTCTCTCTTTTCCTAAAAGCATTTTACGGCATTCTTTACATTGAAAAAAAAAAATGTTTTTATATTATCTGCTGTCATCATGCATGTGTCTAAATTGTGCCCATATTATTCTGCATCATCGTCACACCTTGTACTGCTCAAGCTCAAATAATACTTCTATTGGAAATTTCTCATGTTTCAAGGTTAAATCAAGGGAAGCAGTGTGTGTGTGTGTGTGTGTAACAGGAAGTAAACAATATCCTTTCCTAATCAATATACTGTACATATTCAGTTTAACATGCTTATATATGAGCATCTAAGATATTGAGATTGTGTGTTTACTTACATGTTCAAATCTTGAAAAGATAAAATGCAAAAAAAAAAAAAAGTTTAAAAATAAGTGTAATCTTTACTCACCTTTGTTTTTTTATGCTGTATTTTGTTTATGTAGAAAATGTTAAAATATGAATATCACAGTTCTTTCTATACAATGACAAGTTCTAAAAGGACCAAAATACAGAGAAATTACCATGAAAATAAAGTAGTCCAAATGTGAGAGAAGCAGACTGAAATTTTACATCAAGTGGTACAATGTATTTCCTTGTGCTGAAACTTGCTTTCCCACATTAGTTTGGTGTTCTTGATGTGTCTGATTATTGAGTGAATACTTACATAAATGTCAGTTTTGGGTGAACTTAGCAGAGTAGTCAGGCATGGATTCTCAAACTTAAGTAGGTCATTAGAAGAAATAAAGCCAATAGTGTTTTGTTTACACCACATATGAATTGCAAAATTGAAGTAGATTTAAATAAAAATTCTGATGAGAATGAGAAATGCAGAATGAGTCATGAAATCTGTAGTGAAACAAAGGGATTTTGCATGTGGCCATGTAAACATGAGAGCCCAAAATATATGAATACAAATACTGCCTAATATATGAAAAACAGCATCTTGTCTTTTTGTCGACAGGTCTGGCCAAGGTGTGGTTAACCTTGGTTTCTGTATATCTGTATTTATATTCTTGCCAAAAAAGACTGGATTCACTGGATTGAGTTTTTGAAGACTTGTAATATCTTGCATGTAATATTTTTTGTAAGTAGCGATTGGCAAACCAGACAACACGTGATGCAGGGTGTGTGTTTATCATGGCATGTGTTCTTCACAAAGTACTATAAAAGCAGACATGCACAGACTGAAATGTGTTTGTGAATGATGAGATAATAAACACAGCCACATAAAGTAGTAGTGTTAATGTGTTTGGTCTTGGCAAAATAGATCTGCTCTGTTCTGCTGTTGTGGCAGAACAAGTGCAGAGACATTCTGCTGTGAGCATGCTGCTGCACATAACGTATATAAAATATATCAAATAACCCCATATAGCATACAACATGAGTCACCCTGGAGCAGATCTATACAGGTGGAGCTGGGGAAGGTGGAGGGTTTCTGAAGCTCGCTGCAACTGCTACAGCAGTATTTGAATGTTGAGCAGTGAGCTCAATGGCTGCTGATACAAAAGAACCAGTCAGATGCACCGTGTCATGATTATGTCATTGTGTCAGATTGAGTTTAAACTATCAAAAGGTGTCATGCCAGAAGTTTGAATGCATAGAACACATGCTTTGTGTTCTTTTGAATGGCAGAAATACTACTCCTTAACACACAAGGATTGACTCAAACATTGTTGAATGAAAATGAAAAGCATAAACATAAATAAAAAATAAAAAGAGAAAAGCATATGGCTAAACTCATACGAAAATAAATAATTACATTAAATTTATCCAGGTAACATAATCATGATTTCATGTTGCCCTCATGCTGCAAGTCATCCATTTTGACAGTGATTTCAAAAGAGTTCCAGAGTGGTTTCAACAGAGTCATGTATTATTACTACTGTAAATTAATCTTAGAATTGTATCCTACTGACTGTGCACGAGGCATAAACCTTTGAGATGCATTATGAAATGTCCTTGTTATTGTTTTGATTTATGTCAGAATCAAAACATTTAAAGTCACTTGCTACAGTTGCTGTATAAGTTTTCATATTTGAACATATTTTTATTTCTGTTTCTGAGTACTTAAGGAATAGGCCTGTATTAAATATCTTGGCCATGATTCACTGAAATGTACCTGTTATGAATTGGTTATGAACTGAGAATTGCATATATGGATGAGCACTAAACATGGTACAGCTATTGATTTAAAAAAAGTTCCAGAGTGGTTTCAGCAGAGTCATGTATTATTACTACTGTAAATTAATTTTAGAATTGTATCCTACTGACTGTGCACGAGACATAAATCTTTTGCGATGCATTATTAAATGTCCTTGTTATTGTTTTGATTTATGTCAGAATCAAAACATTTAAAGTCACTTGCTACAATTGCTGTGTAAGTTTTCATATTTGAACATATTTTTAATTTTCATACTTAAGGAATGTTATGAATTGGTTATGAACTGAGAATTGCATATATGGATGAGCACTAAACATGGTACAGCCAATCATAGCTAATACAGGACAGATGTACACACTCTATCTGTATTCTACAAGCTGCTGGTCCTGGTCCTAGACTTTTTAGGTTTGTAAGCAAATTAGTTTTGGTTATGTATGTGGACTGTTACAAACACACCAGGTTCCACTTCCACTCATTCACAACGCACGCCCTCACCTGAGTACTGAGCACTTCCACCTGACCCTCATCATTACCCAATCACCTCGGGACCATAAATACCACACACGCACTCAATCAGAGTCCGGTCTCGTTCGCAACAAGGTCTTACCTGTATGCTAACTCAAAGGACTAACTCTTCCTCTACTTACCTCTCTCCAGCGATTCTCCGAAGATCAAGATCCCCAGTGTGCGTGTGTGTGGTTCGCCTCCCTCCTCTGACGTCTTCACCCAGCTCTCACGGATCCATTCATCACTCTACCCAACACTACCTGCTCCTCTGTTTGTGTCTATTAATAAACCCTTCTGTCTGTTACTCCTCAGCCTCCCGAGTGATTTGTAACAGAAGACCGGACCAAACACCGCTAGGCACAAGCATGAGCCTCACGGACCCCTTTCAAGATCTGGTCGATGCACTCCGAAGAACACTCACGGCTACACCTACAACGGAAGCCTTTGTAATTTCTCAACTGCAAGGTAAAGCACTACTGTGGCCAGATTCAATATGGACTCAAAATAACCCAGTTATCCAGTCTTATTCCAGCTTCATCGACCATTTCCGAGAAGTTTTTGGCAGACCAGCTTGGGACTCTTCCATTGGTGAGAAGCTGTATAATCTCAAACAGGGAAAAATGTCTGTCAATGAATATGCCCTTCAGTTTAGGACTCTAGCGGCCTCCAGTGGATGGAACGAACAGGCTTTACTGACTACCTACCGTCAGGGATTGGAACCTCGATTGCGGTTGCATCTCGCTGCATACGAGCACACCATCAGGCTTGAACGATTCATCCAGCTATCCATCCGCTTCGCCACCCGTGTGCAGTCGTGCTTAGAAGAGCACCAGGGCCAGGCGTATTCCTCTACGCTACTCTGCCGACCAGAGGCCGTCAGCTCCCCAGAACCAGCCAGCGAACCTATGATAGTGGACTAATATCGTCTCTCTATGGCTGAAAGACAAAGACGGCTGGCCCAGAATCTGTGCCTCTACTGTGCAGCCCCGGGGCATGCCATCGCTATATGCCCTGTCCGTCCTCCTTGTCCCATGGTGAGTGCCATTCTCCCTTCAAGATACCAAATGAAACCACTCACCACTGTTGTGACACTTACTGCCGCTGACATATCTCTTCCAGTTTCCGCCCTCCTCGATTCTGGGTCAGCCGGCAACTTCATCTTCGGCGCCCTCTGCCGTCAGCTCAAGCTCTCTACCACGGCAATGCCGTCAGCCTACCAAGTCCACACTATCACCGGCAAACCGTTAAGTAGAAGATGCGTGCGTCATAGTATGGGTCCTATTTCCCTCCAAACCGGACTACTCCATCATGAGGAAATCCATCTGCTGGTTCTGGAGGAATCCACCGCTGACGTGATTCTAGGGCACCCGTGGTTAGAGCAGCACAATCCCGTAATCTCCTGGAAGACGGGCGAAGTCCTGAAGTGGGGCGACGCCTGTTTCAAGAGCTGCATCTCAGGTTGTCCAGTTCCGGCCACATCTTCCCCTGAACCTCTTCCAGTTTGTTCCACTTCAATAGAGAGCCCAGTGGAAAACCAATCCATCGCCATCCCTACCTGCTACGCCCTCTTCAGTGACGTCTTCTGCCCCAAACGGGCTTCCAAGCTGCCTCCACACCGGCCGTGGGACTGTACCATCGATCTGCTACCGGGTGAACCAGTGCCTAAAGGAAGGATATACCTCTGATCCATTCCGGAAGAGAAGGCCATGGAGGAATACATCAAGGAGGCGCTGACCCAGGATTATATTCGTCCATCTACCTCCCCTGCTGCTTCGAGTTTCTTCTTTGTGGAGAAAAAGGACGGAGGTTTAAGACCATGCATTGATTATCGGGCTCTCAACAATATCACTGTCAAGTTCAGGTACCCACTTCCCCTTGTCCCAGCTGCCTTGGAACATCTCCGTGGTGCCACTGTTTTCACCAAGTTGGACCTCTGCAGCGCCTATAACCTCATCCGGATACGAGAGAGGGACGAGTGGAAAACAGCCTTAATAACCCCTACTGGCCACTATGAATACTGCGCGATGCCGTATAAACTTGTTAACGCCCCCCTCAGTCTTCCAGGACTTCATCCATTAGGGTGCTCCAGGAGTTCCTCCACAAGTTCGTCCTCGTCTACATAGATGATATCCTCATATACTCCCAGAGCCTGGCAGAACATCAACGCCACGTTGCGGAGGTCCTGCAACGCCTGAGGGCCTTTCAACTCTATCTCAAGGCCGAAAAGTGCTCTTTCCATCAGCCCTCAGTGCAGTTCCTTGGATACAACATCAGTAGCAGTGGCATCCGGATGGACGAGGGGAAGGTAAATGCCGTCAGAGATTGGCCCACTCCTACCACCATCAAAGAGTTACAACGGTTCCTTGGCTTTGCCAACTTCTATAGACGGTTTATCCAAAACTTCAGTACCATCACCAGCCCTCTCACCAGTCTCCTCCGTAACAAACCCAAATCTCTCCCCTGGATTCCTGCCGCCACAGAGGCCTTCCACACCCTCAAAGAGGCCTTTACGACCGCCCCACTCCTGGTTCATCCCGACCCCGACCGACCCTTCGTCGTGGAAGTCGATGCCTCAACCACTGGAGTGGGAGTGGTCCTTTCTCAGCACCAGGGGAATCCCAGTCGCCTCCACCCATGCGCCGCCTTCTCCCGGAAACTCAACCCAGCGGAGGTCAACTATGATATCAGAAACCGGGAGTTGTTGGCCATCAAGTTGGCCTTAGAAGAATGGAGGCATTGGTTGGAGGGAGCCAAACACCCCTTTCTGGTCCTCACAGATCATAAAAACCTGGAGTATCTTCGAGTGGCCAAAAGATTAAATCCAAGACAAGCCCGCTGGGCGTTATTCTTCACCCGCTTCCACTTTATGCATCTCATATCGCCCAGGGGTGAAAAATGTAAAGGCTGATGCCCTGTCCCGGTGTCACGCCCCCGAAGAGAATCTCGAAGAACCAGAAACCATTCTTCCAGACAAGGTCATCGTCTCTCCTATTACCTGGTCTGCAGAGACCCTTCCTCCTACCGATCCTACTACGAACACCCCGCTGGGTTGCCCACTGGGACATCAGTATATTCCCAGGACACCGCGCACTCCAGTCATTCACTCCGCTCACACATTTCTTGGCACTGGTCACCCGGGGTCAATGAAAACCTCTCGTTGCTTAAGGAACGCTTCTGGTGGCCCAACATGGCCTCAGATGTCAGGAGGTATGTGAACGGATGCACAAGCTGCGCCATATCCAAGAGCCCTCGCCATCTTCCATCAGGCATGCTCCATCCTCTGCCCGTTCCCTATCGCCCGTGGTCACACCTAGGGGTGGATTTCATCACCGATCTTCCTCCGAATAGACCGAGGTCCCCAGTTCATCTCCCGGGTATGGAAGGCTTTCCACTCACTCCTAGGTGTGGCCATCAGCCTGTCCTCCGGATACCATCCCCAGTCGAATGGGCAGACGGAGAGGAAGGTCCAGGAGATTGGACGCTTCCTCCGTACCTTCTGTCACAGCCACCAGAACTCCTGGAACCAGTTCCTTGGGTGGGCAGAGTACGCACAAAACTCCCTTTGTCAACCTACCACTGGACTCACTCCATTCCAGTGCGTATTCGGCTACCAACCTCCACTCTTCCCCTGGTCAGGTGAACCCTCGGATGTCCCCGCCATCGACTTCTGGTTCCTGGAGAGCGAGAGAGTCTGGGACGCGGCACACCACCAACTCCAGCGGGCCTTACGCAGACACAGAACGACAGCCAACCTTCGCCTATCTGAGGCCCCAACATACCAACCCGGTCAGTAGGTCTGGCTGTCCACCCGGGACATCTGCCTGCGCCTGCCCTGCCGCAAGCCCAGATTCATTGGCCCATTCACCATCCTCCAGCAGATCAATCCGGTCACTTACAAACTCCAATTACCCCCTGAGTACCGGATTCACCCCACCTTCCATGTGTCTCCCCTTAACCTCACCATCCTTCTGTCTCTCCCTCCACAGAACCTGGCGAAACCGAGGCCCCCCCTCCACTCCTCCTAGACGATGACGTGGCCTATGAAGTTAGTGACATCCTGGACTCCCGGCGGCGTGGTGGACAACTGGAATATCTAGTGGACTGGGAAGGATACGGTCCAGAGGAACGTTCCTGGGTCCCACGCAACGATATCCTGGATCCTAACTTACTCGACACCTTCCACTACAATCATCCTGACCGACCAGCTCCCAGGGGAAGAGGACGTCCACCACATCGTCAGGGTCCTCGGCCCTCAGGAGCGGGCAGTGGGTAGGGGGGTACTGTTACAAACACGCCAGGTTCCACCTCCACTCATTCACAACGCACGCCCTCACCTGAGTACTGAGCACTTCCACCTGACCCTCATCATTACCCAATCACCTCGACACCATAAATACCACACACACGCACTCAATCAGCGTCCGGTCTCGTTCGCGACAAGGTCTTACCTGTATGCTAACTCAAAGGACTAACTCTTCCTCTACTTACCTCTCTCCAGCGATTCTCCGAAGATCAAGATCCCCAGTGTGCGTGTGTGTGGTTCACCTCCCTCCTCTGATGTCTTCACCCAGCTCTCACGGATCCATTCATCACTCTACCCAACACTACCTGCTCCTCTGCTTGTGTCTATTAATAAACCCTTCTGTCTGTTACTCCTCAGCCTCCCGAGTGATTTGTAACATGGACACTGTATGCATGTGGATACTGATCAATTCATGTTTTATTGCATGAATTGATCTTAAGTATGAAATTTTTTGCATTTTCATTAGTTTAAGATAAGGACCTTAACTTGGCCATTCCAGAACCATTAATTTCTTATCTAGTCCATTTTAATGCCATACAGTACATACTTGTTTCTCTTCATTCACCTACTTCTCCACACATTTTTTTTTTCTACACACAAACATTAATATGCAAATACATCTACAATGCTAAAGTCGATTAACCTGCCTTGCTCATGTGTGTGTAACTCATGTAATTTCTAGTTTGTGAAGTGACATCAAAGTGCACCCATATCTCTCCTTTACTCATTCTTTCAGTGGTCAGGTTGCCAAGTATTCATTCCAAGGATCAATTAACATTAGTAAAATGATTTTTATTTATTTTTTTTGTCCTGTGTAGAAATCTCAAATCATTTTAGCAGATCTATTCAAATGTATTTGTTAAATGATTTTATACATTCCACACAGGCTCCAGAACAAAATCAAATAGATGCTTTTGAAATTAATGGTGGTGCTCTAATAGTTGAAGTGCAGAAGTGATGTGTAGGCAAAAGCACCTAAACACCCCCGGTACTATAAAAATAGAACCACCAAGGCAAGCATACCAGTAGAGTAGGACATTTTAAAATGTTAATTACTTGACATTCGACATTCAGAGGGATAAATTCATAATGAGTTATTACATAAAAGCATTTTCAAATATATAGGGTATAACCATGCTGGTTTAGTAAAACAGTGTTTACAACCATTTTCCACATGACATACAAGATTTAAAAACAATTTATATAAGTAAGCAGCAAATCTATGTAATGTATAATGAATAAAATAGTGTTGAGGAAGGCATACTGGACTTAATTTAAATGTAGGTACAGTATGGATGCAGTCAATTTGTGCGTATCTTGATTAGTGGCTTTGAAATTGGCTACCTTTACTTGAGTGAGATTTAGTGACATGATTTTTAATGCTGTAAAAGCCTGGAATAATGAAATAAAATGAATCAATCAGAATTCATATTAAAAAATGATAATTAAAAAAAAAAAAAATCTAAAATGAAATAAAATAACAAAATAACAGGAATGAATGTGTTTTTTGTTGAGTATCATATTTCGTACATCAGGGTTTTATGGCTGATATAGTATGATATAGTGGAATACTGAAAAAAAATGCCTAGTAAAAATCTAGAAATGTTTAGTTTAGCAACCATCCAGAGTAGTTAGAAAAATAACAATGCCTAGCAACAGAACGGCCTAAGCAGAAAAGTGTATTTCCTGTTGATTCTTACCTCATGCATTGTAATTTTTTAAGTGAATAGTTTGACTATGCACCATTTCCAAAGCCTCTTCAACACACCAGCTTGTTGGTAAATGGATTTCATCACACCCTGTTCATGGCCCAATAACTGTTTCTCCAGGGTCTCCTTCATGCCTTTTTTCATGCAAACTTTCTTCCACTTCCATTTGTTCATCTCTGCTGGAACACCCCCTTTTAAGTCAAAACAGTGAAAAGTTAAACTAGATTCCTACCACAGCAAAATCAAACTCTCAATGATTTGCGTGTATTCAAGTTCAGCTTGAAATTGTTTTTGTTTATGTTAAAATCATCAACAAAGTGACATCGCCACCTACTGGCCTGGCTTGCATAATATAGCGCCAGTGTTGGGAAGGTTACTTTGGAAATGAAATAGGTTACAAGTTACCCAATTTAAAATGTAACGGTAGTATATCTTTTTCAATTACTTTATTAAAGTAATGTAGGTAACTGGTTTCTTTTGATTACTTTTAAATTTTCCGAATGAAACAGACACAGACACTGTGCACGGCCTGTGTCTGTTTGTACTGTATATGATATGACTGTAGTTTTTTCAAAAGAAATTGTAAAATGCCCATGAAGTGATTCAGAGCAGTTCTAGAGATTATGTTTATGTGTTCATGTACTCATATATTGAGGTGGCAGAGTCTGAAATCACAGCGACATCCGCAAGCGATACACACACTTCAGTATGAAACCGCGTGCCATTCATTTCCACAGAGACATGCAGAACGTGCAGGATTCATATACTGTCTTTTTGCAGAGTAATATTCACAGACATTATCCATATCGCATTTTGAATCAAGTGTACTGGCCTACTTTTGATTTATTCATCCAAAATATGGCATATTCCATGACATTCTGCATTATAGGAGTTCCGTTTTTTATGACTGGATCCTATGAACCAGTCTGTGCTTTCCACATCGCGGAAATCATAGGGCTATATGTTTCATATTTTGGAGTAGTTAGTGCTATTTGAGAAAGAAATCAGTTAAAATCTGTATGTGGATGTATGTGAATATTCAAATGTTACCCCACATTTTCCTAAGTAAATGTAATTTAAATCACATTTTTTCTTAGTAACTTTAACTGATTTTGTAACTGATTTCAAATTTCAAATCACCAAATTCTACATAAATTGCATTTTGATGCTCTTAAATATGGTGACAGATCGCCGTAGCAGCTTCAGTTCAAGTGTAGCATAAGTCTCTTCCACTTTAATACAACATGTTGCAAAATATACCGTATTTTCCGCATTATAAGGCGCACCGGATTATAAGGCGCACCTTCAGTGAATGGCCTATTTTAGAACTGTTTTCATATATAGGGCGCACCAGATTATAAGGCGCATAGAATAGAAGATACTGCAGTCAAACGTTTGACTGGGTTTGCGTTAGGGCTGTAGTCAAGTCCAGCTTTGTCGAGTCCAAGTCAAGTCCGAATCATTCGATGTAACCGGATCTTTTTGAACCAGTTCACCAAATCTAACTGAATCGTTTTAAACAGTTCGCGTCTCCAATACGCATTAATCCACAAATGACTTAAGCTGTTAACTTTTTTAATGTGGCTGACAGTCCCTCTGAGTTAAAACAAACCAAAATCCAGGAGTAATTTATTTACTCAAACAGTACACTGACTGAACTGCTGTGAAGAGAGAGATGAAGATGAACACCGCACCGAGTTTTGAACTCTCTCACAACAGACATGGAAGAGAAGACAATGCTAAATAAAGTCATAATTTTTGCTATTTTTGGACCAAAATGTATTTTTGATGCTTCAAAAAATTCTAACTGACCCTTTGATGTCACATGGCCTGCTTTGATGATGTTTTTCTTACCTTTCTGGAAATGGACAGTATACCGTACACACAGTTTCACTGGAGGGACTGAGAGCTCTCGGACTAAATCTAAAATAACTTAAACTCTGTTCCAAAGATAAACGGAGGTCTCACGGGTTTGGAACGACATGAGGGTGGTTATTAATAACATAATTTTGATTTTTGGGTGAACTATCCCTTTAAGGCTAGAAGGGATACTTTTGGCTCTACATTTGTCGGCGCTGTCGGAAACAGTCGACTACTCCAGCATGTATAAACCATAATGCATACAAAGTGTTTGCAAGTACGACGTGAATTCTAGGATTAAAATATTGCGTGGAGCTGTTACTTTCTATGACCTTATCCATGTTTCATGTAACAATAAAATACGTGGTCCCACTTTATATTAGGTAGCCTTAACTACTATATACTTACATAAAAAAATGTACACTGTACTTATTGTGTTCATATTGTATTGTAAAACACTTTTGCTGCTATTGAGGTGGGATAGGGGTAAGGTTAGGGAGAAGGGTTGGAGGTATAGGTAAGTTTAAGGGTGGGTTAAGGTGTAAAGTATGGGTCAACAGTGTAATTATAAATGTAATTACAGAAATTAAATACAGATGTAATTACATGTAGTTTTTTTAAATATAAGTACAATGTAAAAACATGTACACAATAAGTACATTGTACTAAATTATTAATTAAAATGTAAGTACATAGTAGTTAAGGCCACTTAATATAAAGTGGGTCCCAGACAAGGAATAATTCTGCCTGAATACTTGGCTTAAGCTGGCACAGTCTGGTGTTTGCTAGATAACAGTTGAGCCAGGGAATCAGCGCAATATTATACAGAGACCTCTAAAGTCACGAGTGTGAAGTGAATGAATGTAAAATTTATGAGTGAAAAGAGCGCAAATCAAACACTGCATTGTTGTCGCCTCTCCATGCATCTCTCAGAAATCAGAGCGTTGCAAGAGTAATTTTACGTATAATAATACATCATACACGTTATGTTATTTGTATATATTTAAAAGGCAATGATTTAAAGCTTAGGCTACGATATGAAATGAATGAATGAATAAGCACAGCGCGCTCACCAATCAAACAGCTGCGCTGCGCTTCTCAGTCTTTTCATTTTCTTCTCGTCCTACATGTTTACATCTTTACCTTTTGCTGGTTTGCTCGGCAAAAGCACATTTGTTTAGCGAAGTTCACTAAACATTAAGATTCGCTTAAAGAGTTCTGCGTAATGAAAATGTGCGCATTGAATGGATTCAGTCGTGTTCAAATGATAACTAAACGTTTGTCATGTCATCTCTCTGCTTGTATGATAAATATTATTTTAGAAATTAATAATTATTTTAGTATAACATGACATACTTGTTCAGTGATAACTACGAAAAAAAAAGATAAAAAGTCATAACGGTCTTATCAAGTAACTGTACGACGTTGTGTCCAAATGATACGAAAAATTTTGTTGTTACAGATACAAATCCTGGCTGATTAAAAAACTATTTAATGTGTTTTCGTTTACAATAGCATGAACCACGAGTCTAGTCGAGTAACTTAAGTATTTAAAAAAAAAATTGACTAGTAGAAATCAGTAGTCTTGCAACCCCTATACTGTACAACATTAATTAGTATTTCATTATTGTAAAGGGTAAGTTGAAGGCTATCTAGGTGTAGACGTAAATAAAACACAATCTAACAGGTAATGAAGAAAATTAAATTAGAAACATCTAAACTTTTCAGAACGCAGCAAGTGCACTGCTGGTCCTGCACATCCTTTCCCGGAACAAAATTAAGGCTAAACCAAGATGGGAAAACAGCTGATCATAGCAGTGCAAAGATAGCCATTTTTAAATGAATTTACTAGCTGAGGTTCTGCAAGGGATTTTTAGTGCTGGAAATCCATTTATTGTTTGCTGAAAGTTCTGCGTCTACATGGAGAGCGGGTCATGGTTGCCTAGCAAAAGCAGGCGCCACTGGAGTGGGAGCGTATAGCACAAGATACAGAGTGCTTTGGAAAAAAGGAGAAAGCCGCGCACCTAGTGTTTTCCACACGCTTTCAGTCGCGACATCATGCAAATGTGGTTTTGTTTTGAAGGAGAATTATTTAATTTATTTATTGTTTTGCTGGACTCAGTCGAGACCAATGAGAACATTTGGCGAGTCCAATGGCCAAGTCCGAGTGCAATCGCAACGAGTCAGAGACAAGTCCGAGACGATAGAAAAATGTCTCGAGTCCGGACTTGAGTCCAAGACCGGACTCGAGTACTACAGCCCTAGTTTGCGTTATGCATCCACTAGATGGAGCTGTGCTAAAGGGAACATTTTGACAGAGCGCCTTGATCCATATTTAAAGCGCTACGGATTATAAGGCACACTGTCGTTTTTTGAGAAAATTAAAGGCTTTTAAGTGTGACTTTATAGTGTGGAAAATACGGTACATGAATAAACATCAGAGGATATTGTGAAAGACAAGGTACAGCTAACAGACATGTAACGTCTCATGTAATTAATTAGCATTTCAAGAGAGTGTCACATTAAATAGCTTGTGAACTAATTGCATTTACCTCAGAAAACTTATCCAGTGTTAACAGTTTGTTAGTTAACTATAAAAATACTAGTGGGAGCTTAATTATAGTTCATTATACATGTATGTTTCAATAAATCTGTCATGAAAACAATAAATTAATTTCCCCATATGTGCAATTGAGTATACAAACGATTTTATATAAGTGTAATTATTATATATGTTACCGCTTACGCTGCCGGAAGGAACACGGAGCCGAGGATACACGAAATAAGGCTTTTATTAAATCCAACACATGTAGCACAGAGGTACACACACGTATGTTGATAGTGAGTAGACCAGACAACACTGAACTCAAAAGGACAAGGTTTAAGTACATGGGATAATGGGGAAACACAGGTGGATGGAATCACTAAATTAACTGGGACATGGAACACATGGGGAAATGAAGAGACACACCTGGGAACTAATCAAACCAAACACGGAAGACAGAAACTGGGTCACAGGGGCAAAAACACACTAACTGAGTCCAGGTATGTAACATTACTCCCCCCTCCCGGTAGGTGCGTCCTTGCACCGTAGAAACAGAGGGAGGCGTGGGTGGGAACTAGGGAGGATGTTCCGGTGGAGGACAGCCTCCCAGGAGGGGGCCAGCAGACAGGGACCACGGAAGGAGGAGCCAGGGAGGAGACGACGGAGGGAGGAGCCAGGGAGGAGACAGGAGGGATCTGGAGCAGGAGGCACCCAGCAGGGCCCAGGCCACAGCCATAACGGCCCAAGGTGGGGCCGACGGTGGAAGGAGCCATGGAGGAGGAATGGTCGCCGACTCCAGGGACTCGACCCCTCGGCAACGGAGCAAGTGGAGGAGGAGCCTGAGGCGGAACAGATGGCTCTGGTGACTGACGCGGCGATGTGGATCCGGAAGGCCGCGGCGAGGCCAGAGTGACAGAGGACTGAGGTGTAGCCGAGGGGATGAAGGAGCCTGACGGAGCCGGAGGGACGGAGGCATGAGGCGAAGCCGGAGGAGTGGAGTCCCGAGGCATAGGATGGACGACGCCAGACCAAGGCGGAGCCGGAGGGACGAGGGAGCCAGGCAGAGCATGTGGACTGCCGGGCCACGGCGGAGAGGAAGGAGCTAGGAGCCATGGTGGAGCCGACGGGTCAACGGGCTGAGGCGGAGTCCAGGCCTCAGAGGCTGGAGGCGGAGGTGAGGGAGACGCCGACCAAGGGCGGCGCTGGAGGATGGCAGTCCCGCTGAGCTCGCACCACAATGATGGTAGGCTGAGGGCGAGCAGAGGGGCTGCCAGACGACAGCGGAGGAGGAGGCAGGAGTGGGTGGGAGGGTGGTGATTTCGGAGGAGCAGGCACTGGAGCGAACTCTGGGGCTGGAGCCCTTCCTGGGCTTAACTGGGATTCAGGAGCCCGTCCTGGGCTTAACTGGGGTTCAGGAGCCCGTCCTGGGCTTAACGGGGGTTCAGGAGCCCGTCCTGGGCTTAACGGGGGATCAGGAGCCCGCCCTGGGCTTAACGGGGGATCAGGAGCCCGTCCTGGGCTTAACGGGGGATCAGGAGCCCGTCCTGGGCTTAACGGGGGATCAGGAGCCCGTCCTGGGCTTAACGGGGGATCAGGAGCCCGTCCTGGGCTTAACGGGGGATCAGGAGCCCGTCCTGGGCTTAACGGGGGATCAGGAGCCCGTCCTGGGCTTAACTGGGGATCAGGAGCCCGTCCTGGGCTTAACTGGGGATCACAGTCTGTACGATCCTCCACCTCATTTTGACCCAATTGGCGCTCCACATTTTGCTCCCTCGTGGTGGGCAGTGTCGCCGGATCTCGCACCTGGTCTGACGGGTTGCTCTCTGGCTCTCCGTCATCGGTGGGCTCGGGCTTATGCCCCGTACCGCGGGGAGATGGTAGGCTGGGCTCTGGGTCCAGAGTGGACCTGGCGAGATCCTCCATTGGGCTGACAGTGAGAGGTTTCTCACCAGAGTCCACTCTACGAATGCGGCGAATTCCTCCCTAGGACCATCTTCGGGCAACAACGCTCTGCACTTGGAATTCAGGCTGGCGTGATAGAAGGAGCAGAGCGCGTGGTCCGGGTAGCTGGTGGCATTAGCTAGCAGTAAAAACCGTCTGGTATGGTCCTCGAGAGAAAGTCCTTCCTGCTCCAGCATGAGGAGGAGGAATTCGTGGCTATAGAGGGGATCCATGGACACTACGGAAAGTAAAAACTGTGGAAAAAAACAGAAAACAAAACGGAAGGGAAAACACGCAGTTTTTAAACTTTTAAGGTCGGGTCTTCTGTTACCGTTTACGCTGCCGGAAGGAACACGGAGCCGAGGATACACGAAATAAGGCTTTTATTAAATCCAACACATGGAGCACAGAGGTAGACACACGTAAGTTGATAGTGAGTAGACCCGACAACACTGAACTCAAAGGACAAGGTTTAAGTACATGGGATAATGGGGAAACACAGGTGGATGGAATCACTAAATTAACAGGGACATGGAACACATGGGGAAATGAAGAGACACACCTGGGAACTAATCAAACCAAACACGGAAGACAGAAACTGGGTCACAGGGGCAAAAACACACTGAGTCCAGGTATTTAACAATATCTTAAAATACGTAGTACTGAATATAATAGTGTTGTTGTTCATTTTAACCTCTAATACACAAAATGAGAGGGTTGCCTGTATGATTTACAGCATAAACTGGGAGAGCTGAGAGATTTTATTATTATTATTATTATTTGTCCCTTTAAGAGAACCAAAGTATTTGCTTTTGGTAACAGTAGCTATCATTCTGAATAATCACTAACAGTTTCAGCTGAGAAATTTCCTATCGGTGCAAACAAATTAACAGAAAATTTTCTATTTTTACACTGTTTCTATTATTTATGAACAAATAGGATATGTTAAGACATTTTGCAATATATGTTCCTCCATATTTTATGCATCTCTCTTGCAAAGATATTTAACAAGTGATTGTTTTACATTTATACCATGTTAAGCACTTAATTTGTGCTCTTGGAATAGAACTTGCATTAACCAGATGGCTAATAAAGAAAAGGTTACTTGAATCATGTTGTAGTTTTGATTTTAAATTGACTAGTTAAATGTTAAAACAAAAATCAACAATTTTCAATCTGTCCAACGTTCTGAAAAAAAAATTCTAATAAGAATTTTTCACCAAGCCCAGAATTTAAAGTAAGAAGCCATTTAACATATTTTCTATCAAAAGGAAACACAAAGACACATTTAAAATGAAAAAATGGAAATCAGGAGGAAAGGAGGAAATCAAAGAAAAGAGGTTGAATTCTATGGCGTTATATGTGTACCTCAATCCTGAGCGAGTAATTGTAAGTTTTGAGCACCGAGAACTATATTTTGCAAGCACATTACATCATATTTTGAACAGAAATTAACAATTGCAACAAAAAAAAAAAAATTGTTTGAGCAAAGAAAAAATGATTCCATGTCAATAAATGTATTTGCTTGTTTGCTATTATCCATATTAACGTGCAGTAATAACCCCTCTCACGGAGTTTACTCAGGTGCTCTCTCACAAACTTAAGCCTGGTTCACACGGGACGATTTTAAAATTGTCGGCCGATTTTCCAAACCTGAGAGACCCCACACACGGCGATAAAAAATCACGGGTCTAACAGTTTTGGTCGTACAGTGTGTGGTGTGCAGCCACACGGCAAAATCAACACATCACACACGAACCGATTTGAATCCCAAGCATTCCCTGGTCAGACGGGAAATCTCGCAAAATCCCTCGAGATCAAACGTGACTTCAGAGTAAACAACCATGGCGGATGAAGAGGATGCAGTGGCCATAGTTTGTGCTTTGTTTGTAACCGAAAAAAAAACATAAGAAAACAAGAAAAGGCGATGGTCAAAGAAGTGGAGACATAGTCCTCCATCTCCGACGTCCACCGGACTTTCTGGTGCGCCATGCCGCCCACTGTTTTGATTTTGTTTCCCGGTACTTCCTCGCCGCCTCGTCACCTCGCTTTCTGATTGGCTACACGCCACAGTCCACAGGCTGCGTGACCGTTTGTCCTCGGGGGACACCACACACGAAAAGAAATCGGGCCAAATAAATCCAACATGTTGGATATCCCCGATTTGAGATCGGAGCGGTCCCGACGTCCTTCCGAGCAGAGGAGAGCAGTCTTAACACACCACACACGGCAGGAATATTTGATCAGATTATTTTACGATAATCGGAGCATCCTTAAGATTGTCGGAAGGTGTCAATCGGGGCTAAAATCGGCCTAATTATCCTGCCGTGTGAACCAGGCTTTATTCTCTGTGCTCCTGTCAAGTCCCTATCTCTCTTTCTCTCAACCTCTTAATTCTGTGCGCGCTCAACTCTTGACACACGCTCGCTCAACTTACAACAGCGTTACAAGTGTGCCACAAAATCAACCAATCGGAAAATTAAAGTTCAATTGTGATTGGCTGTTGGCCTCCAATCAAATTGCTAGTAGAACCAAAGCCCTATCATTTCCTATTTACAATTCAATAACGAGAAATGGAAAAATGGCTCGTTTATTCGTTTTTCCGTTTAGTTTAACAAACGGAAAATGAGTTTTTGGCTCGATATCTCATTTTGTCATTTGGGGTTTACAAATTGGTTTATGGGTTCAATATTTCATGCACACTTGTGGGCGGGGCCGAAACGCTGCTTTCATCTGATTGGTCGAATCGCTCCGCCTTCTGCACGGCTTTTCATTCTTTCAGGCAGAATAAGAGTCAGTGTGCGGCACTGTAATGTCTGAAACCACCACTCACTGTTAACTAGCATAATATTTGATTTAGATATTGCTGGACACATAATTCATCCTGCTGCAACTTGCAAGTCACCCCTTTAAATAATTTCTAGGTTATAGTATTGTATGAATATTGTCCCACTGTAAATACAGTGCAAATAGTTCTGTCTCCTTGGATAAAAGTGAAGTGGAAATAAAAATCAATAATAGACTGAACAGTTCCATGATAATATGTCTGTAACATTTATTACTCTCGTCTTTTAAGTCTAAAGGCACTAGGTATGTGTGTATGACATTAAAAATAATTGTGAAAATTAATATAGGTAATATTAGTTTTATTATATACTAAATTGAATGATGTTTCTCTTTTTAGTCTTCTTTGTTGGGTTTGAGAAAGCCAACATATATTTGAACATTATTATTATTTATTATGAGAGTACAACCCGAATTCCGGAAAAGTTGGGACGTTTTTTAAATTTTAATAAAATTAAAACTAAAGGAATTTCAAATCACATGAGCCAATATTTTATTCACAATAGAACATAGATAACGTAGCAAATGTTTAAACTGAGAAATTTTACACTTTTATCCACTTAATTAGCTCATTTAAAATTTAATGTCTGCTACAGGTCTCAAAAAAGTTGGCACGGGGGCAACAAATGGCTAAAAAAGCAAGCAGTTTTGAAAAGATTCAGCTGGGAGAACATCTAGTGATTAATTAAGTTAATTGATATCAGGTCTGTAACATGATTAGCTATAAAAGCTTTGTCTTAGAGAAGCAGAGTCTCTCAGAAGTAAAGATGGGCAGAGGCTCTCCAATCTGTGAAAGACTGCGTAACAAAATTGTGGAAAACTTTAAAAACAATGTTCCTCAACGTCAAATTGCAAAGGCTTTGCAAATCTCATCATCTACAGTGCATAACATCATCAAAAGATTCAGAGAAACTGGAGAAATCTCTGTGCGTAAGGGACAAGGCCGGAGACCTTTATTGGATGCCCGTGGTCTTCGGGCTCTCAGACGACACTGCATCACTCATCGGCATGATTGTGTCAATGACATTACTAAATGGGCCCAGGAATACTTTCAGAAACCACTGTCGGTAAACACAATCCACCGTGCCATCAGCAGATGCCAACTAAAGCTCTATCATGCAAAAAGGAAGCCATATGTGAACATGGTCCAGAAGCGCAGTCGTGTCCTGTGGGCCAAGGCTCATTTAAAATGGACTATTTCAAAGTGGAATAGTCTTTTATGGTCAGACGAGTCCAAATTTGACATTCTTGTTGGAAATCACGGACGCCGTGTCCTCCGGGCTAAAGAGGAGGGAGACCTTCCAGCATGTTATCAGCGTTCAGTTCAAAAGCCAGCATCTCTGATGGTATGGGGGTGCATAAGTGCATACGGTATGGGCAGCTTGCATGTTTTGGAAGGCTCTGTGAATGCTGAAAGGTATATAAAGGTTTTAGAGCAACATATGCTTCCCTCCAAACAACGTCTATTTCAGGGAAGGCCTTGTTTATTTCAGCAGGACAATGCAAAACCACATACTGCAGCTATAACAACAGCATGGCTTTGTCGTAGAAGAGTCCGGGTGCTAACCTGGCCTGCCTGCAGTCCAGATCTTTCACCTATAGAGAACATTTGGCGCATCATTAAACGAAAAATACGTCAAAGACGACCACGAACTCTTCAGCAGCTGGAAATCTATATAAGCCAAGAATGGGACCAAATTCCAACAGCAAAACTCCAGCAACTCATAGCCTCAATGCCCAGACGTCTTCAAACTGTTTTGAAAAGAAAAGGAGATGCTACACCATGGTAAACATGCCCCGTCCCAACTATTTTGAGACCTGTAGCAGAAATCAAAATTGTAATGAGCTCATTTTGTGCATAAAATTGTAAACTTTCTCAGTTTAAACATTTGCTATGTTATCTATGTTCTATTGTGAATAAAATATTGGCTCATGTGATTTGAAAGTATTTTAGTTTTCATTTTATTAAAATTTAAAATTTATTTAACTTTTCCGGAAATTCGGGTTGTAATTGACACCGACCAGAACTTTAATGTTTCACCAAATTCAGCTCAGATCTTCAGACTCATCTGACTCATTGCTGTATAACTGGTCAGACTTAACTTCCCAAAAAAATCCTAGTGACTTTCATTATCTGAGCAATGAAGGCCTTAACACTTAATGTCCACTAGAGGGGGCGACTTGACTTCTGTTTACATCAGTTTAAATGACAAATAAATACATGAATTTCATGTGTACTGCCATGAATATGCCATATCTGTGTACAAGAATAAACTTCACACTTCAAGCTGTACAACTACTTAAAACCTCCCATTCTGGCTCTTCAACCTACCTCCAAATTTATTTTAAGATATAGTTTATTCATACTGGTTTATGCATTTAATGTTTGTCCATCTGGAACTTTTATTTTTCATGAGCTGTATATTTTAAGATGTACTAGGTGTTGATAAATCACATGCAAAGAATGTAAAGAGCTTTGAAAAAAAATTTTTTTCAAGTTATTGACGAATAGGAATAGGAAATGAATAGGGTGACCATATGCGCCGTTCATACGGGACACGTCCCAACCAGGATTTTAATATTGCCTAAAATATCCAGGTTTTGGCTATTTGCACTGTGCAGGTTGATCGTTGTGTAACATTCATGAGAGCTATAAAGAGCAGAGCAGATGGCTCCTTATGCTTTCGAATCGCTTTCACGTGTTTGTTCGTTCATTTGACTTGAAGCATTGTGGCGCACTTTGTTTTTTTTTTTTTAATTTGTGCGCAGCGACGCTTCAAGTCAATCGACCGAACAAACACGTGCGCATATTTACATCGCTTTGATCATTCCCTCTAGATCCCACCTTCTTACACGCAGCCCCACGATTGGTCGATTATGTACAATACCTGCATGTTATTGGTCAAACTACTCTGGATGTTTTAGGCATTATTAAAGGGTCATTCCACCCATGGAGACATGAATGTGTATTGAAAGTGCGTCATATATGTAGTAGAATAGTATCATTTTTTTTTGGTCCTTCTGGGCCTATAAAAGGCAGAAAATAACTTTTTAGAGCTTGTGGACTGTAGACAACAATCCCCATAGTGCATTGCAATACTCAGCTCCGCAGGCCACTCCCACTACTCCGCCCATCAATGTGGATTATAGTTGAGCTCTCCTCTATGCTACCGATTGTAAATTATTTGGCACAATTTGTTGTGAAGAGTTATTTTGCGACCCAATTAATGTTTTTGTGACAAAATGGTGTGCACTTGCATAGTACCGGGATGTTGTTCAAGAACAAGGAAAATACCCGGAGTAAGTATTCACAGATTCCCGAAAGATACGGACTTGTGCAAAAAGTGGCTACGGGCTAACGTTATCAATAACCCTAAGTTCGGTGAGGACACAACACTTGAAGCACTAAAAAATCAGACAGTGTGCAGTTTACATTTCAAGCCCGAAGATTATGTGCCTAAGCCCCTAGGATTGAAGAGACCCGCGCTTTTGAAAAATGCAATTCCTTCAGTATTTTCCTTGCCAGACGATGACGACGAAAAGCCAGGAACGTCGGGAACCACCAGCACTAGCAGCACTAAACGCATTTGCCTGGAGGTAATGTTATTTCTGACTAGACTCTATTAGCAGCTAGTGGCTACTGAGAACACACACTGACATAGTCGTCTGCTGTAAAGAAACACATCTCCTATGATTTTTCTGTTTACGAACTAAATATCTTGTATGTTTTGCTCGCTTGTTGTTTTAATGTGTCTGCCTCAGTAACTAACGTTACACTTGTCAAGAAATGAGTAAGTAAAGTTAGTATGTAACGTAATAATGTAATGTTAGACACTTAGCTAAAAGTTATATATAAGTTTGCTATTATCGATGTAAATCAACCATGTTTTACTGTGTTAGTTTGACGCTTTTCATGTTTTTTTAGCTGCTCGTCGCTGTACTGTGGCTCATAAAGGTAGCCACGAACATCCGTTTCTAACATAACTTCGTCTAAATCAAAATCCTCCCCAATGCATCCGTCTGAAAAATCTGTATTTTCCTCCATATTTTCGAAAAGTTTCTCCCAGTGAAATCAAACGCACGGGCACTGATCTGTGATAGGTCTGTTAGCGCATTAGGTACAACCCCCTATGGGCAGACTACTTGTGCTTGTAGTCTTTACAGAAATCCACCCTTTTTACACTTCCTCCTACAATGACGTCAAATGACGATTTTTGCGTCATTGTAGGAGGAAGTGAAAAAGGTAAATAGTGGATTTCTCTCGTCTCAGGGGAAAATGAGAGAATGTTGCACAACCATTCAATAGTATGACTGGTTTTCTAACAATGGACCTCTTAATGCAAATGGGTGTAGTGACCCTTTAAAATCCTGGCTGGGACGTGTCCCATATGAACGGCGCATATGGTCACCCTAGAAATGGAATGATCAAAATGTACACGGACCAGATGGGCTTTGGTTCTACTAGCGATTTGATTGGAGACCAACAGCCAATCGCAATTGACCTTTAATTTTCCGATTGGTTGATTTTGTGGCACACTTGTAATGCTGTTGTAAGTTGAGCGAGTGTGTGTCATGAGTTGAGCGCACACAGAATTAAGAGGTTAAGAGAGAGAGAGCTAGGAACTTGACAGGAACGTAGAGAATAAGTTTGTGAGAGAGCACCTGAGTAAACTGCGTGAGAGGGGTTATTACTGCACGTTATTATGGATAATAGCAAACAAGCAAATACATTTATTGAGCACGGAATCGTTTTTTCTTTGCTCAAACGAATGTTGTTGTTTTTTTTGCGATTGTTAATTTCTGTTCAAAATATAATGTAATGTGCTTGCAAAAAATAGTTCTCGGTGCTCAAAACCTACAATTACTCGCTCAGGATTGAGGTACACATATAACGCCATAGAATTCAGAATAGCATCCTGATCTTACTAATGCAGACATATAAGAAATATGGCATAAATAATAAGTAATCTTAAAACACCTTTAAAAATTTACAACAACCTATCAGTATAGGTTATTCTGAATTCATTCAGTGGGAATGTAAGTGGAAGGGAGATGTTGAACCCAGTAACAATTAACAAGACAAACAAGCGAATTGGTTGCGAAACATCGTAGGACAGTAGTACAGAGGCCATGTGTGTAATATCCTAATTTTTCAAAATTATTTTATTTTTATTTTCGTTTATAAGGACCATTTATAATGTTAGTAATGATTCTTGCATCAAATACTAGCATAATTTAGTAATGACCATTTTCCCATTTTTTTCTAACACTGACCAATTAAATAAATCATTTGGTTATGATTTGTTAGCTGTAAGATGTATTTTGTAGTTCTTGATACACTAAAGATATTTGGCTTCTCTATTGCCACCTGTGGATGAAACATAAACTTATTAGTTACTTGTTTTCAGTTTGTTCAAACAAATCCAATGCTTTTAGCCATGTATATGTTTTCATTTAAGCTTTAAGTTAAATATTTAAATAATCAATCCTGTAAAATTTAAGAAATCATGTAATGTCTGTATTAATTTTGCATTAACCAGAGTGTCTGGAGTAGCCAGACACTGGCGGAGTTTTGTTGTTTGTTTAGATGACATTGTCTTTTTTATCTTACCTCTGATTGCTGATTTAAAATAGTTTTTATGAGTGCAGTGTTGCTTTGGCTAAGAACCAATCTGTTTTGCTTTAAATCTTGAAATTATAAAATGTAATTATATACACACAAACCCGATCCGAGAAAATGTATAATTTTAAGGGAAAAATAAGTTGATTTTAAATTTCATGGCATCAACACATCTAAAAAAGTTGGGACAAGGCCATGTTTACCACTGTGTGGCATCCCCTCTTCTTTTTATAACAGTCTGCAAACATCTGGGGACTGAGGAGACAAGTTGCTCAAGTTTAGGAATAGGAATGTTGTCCCATTCTTGTCTAATACAGGCTTCTAGTTGCTCAACTGTCTTAGGTCTTCTTTGTCGCTTCTTCCTCTTTATGATGCACCAAATGTTTTCTATGGGTGAAAGATCTGGACTGCATTCTGGCCATTTCAGTACCCGGATCCTTCTTTTACACAGCCATGATGTTGTAATCTATGCAGTATGCGGTCTGGCATTGTCATGTTGGAAAATGCAAGGTCTTCCCTGAAAGAGACAACGTCTGAATGGGAGCATATGTTGTTCTAACTTGGATATACCTTTCAGCATTGATGGTGCCTTTCCAGATATGTAAGCTGCCCATGCCACACACATTTATGCAAACCCATACCATCAGAGATGGAGGCTTCTGAACTGAGAGCTGATAACAACTTGGGTTGTCCTTGACCTCTTTAGTCCAGGTGACATGGCGTCCCAGTTTTCCAAAAAGAACTGATTTGTCTGAACACAGAACAGTTTTTCACTTTGCCACAGTCCATTTTAACCCTTTGAGGTCTAAGGGTATTTTTGGGGCCTGGAGAAGTTTTGTCATGCCCTGACATTTGTGCTTTTTTCAGTTGCAATTATGTCTTATTCCTCTCATCGCAAAGCAATAAGTAAAATAAAAAACTTCAACAGTCTCACTACATTGTTTTCTGTTGTGTGTGCGTATTCAAGCTGCGAGCTTCAGTGAAACATTATAATCTGAATAGCGCTTTCAGCATGTGGGCGTGGGCGCATTAGAAGATAATGAAGGGAGACATGAAAAACGGACATCGCGTTGTTTTCATATGGATTACTTTATCACAGATGAATTTCTCATGTCTCTTTGTTGAGTATTCACTGAGTTACAGGTAATTTTAATGACGCGTTTGTAAATGAAGATCACCACAGAGAAAGGCTGCAGACAGCACACCTTGTTTGTTATCTTTATTTTATAAATGCACAAAGTTTTGTTGTTATTATATCTGTATACAAAAAAAGTAGACCCTGTACAGATTCGATTGATGTATTGCTCTTATCTGTATGATCAAAACTGAAAGTGTAATTTAAGTTCTTTTCTGGGTTATCAGGAGAAAATGCCTCATAACGTGCATATGCGTTAATTGACTCCAGAGGGTTAAATGAGCCTTGGCCCAGAGAAAACGCCTTCTGGATCATGTTTAGATATGGCTTCTATTTTGACCCATAGAGTTTTAGCCAGCAACGGCGAATGGCACATATTGATATTTTGCCTTGCCATGGTTCCTGTCTAGTCATTTGATACCCTTGCCCTCATGTGGTCCTTTGTTCAATGTGTCAAGTTCTGATTGGTTGTTCTAGTCATTCGTCTTGTTCCTCATTGGTCTGTTTGTGTCATGGGTCCCTTGTTGTTTGATATAAGTAGCCCTCATGTTGCTACTAGTTGTGTTTAAAGGCATAGTTCACCCAAAAATCTAAATTATGTCATTAATAACTCACCCTCATGTCGTTCCAAACCCTAGAGACCTCCATTTATCTTCGGAACACAGTTTAAGATATTTTAGATTTTGTCCGAGAGCTCTCAGTGCCTCCATTGAAACTGTGTGTATGGTAAACTGTCCATGTCCAGAAAGGAAATAAAAACATTTTCGAAGTAGTCCATGTGACATCAGAGGGTCGGTTAGAATTTTTTGAAGCATCGAAAATACACTTTGGTCCAAAATTAGCAAAAACTATGACTTTATTTAGCATTGTCTTCTCATCCGTGTCTGTTGTGAGAGAGTTAAAAACAAAGCAGTTTGTGATATCCGGTTTGCGAACGAATCATACATAACCAGATCTTTTTGAACCAGTTCACCAAATCGAACTGAATCGTTTTAAACGGTTCGCGTCTCGAATACGCATTAATCCACAAATGACTTAAGCTGTTAACTTTTTTAATGTGGCTGACACTCACTCTGAGTTCAAACAAACCAATATTTTTTGGTTTCGCCTCGTTTTCTTATTAGACTACAGCACGGTCATCGTTGCTAGGAAACTTTGTTTCATTTACTGTGTTTTTAACCATGGTAAATACGTGCTGAAGTGGCGTTCGTGCTCGCGTTTGCCTATCGTGGGACTCCCCAATTTCGGTCTGCTAAATAGTGAGGCGTGGCCAGCTGACCTCAATAACAGGTACTCAGGCAAATATAAAATTGGTTAGTTTCATCGTGACAGCGGTCATGGCATCCCTCATGTGAAGCCTCCTTGTGTGAAGATCGACGAGTGTAAAGACCATCGACTCTACCTGCGCGACTCCACTGAGCAAGGACACCGACAAGGCACTTGAGTATTTCTTTTCACCCCTTTCTTTACTTTTTTGTATAGCTTGTTCTCAAATACTTATCTAGATTAATTTTACTCACTATGTGCTTTTAGATCTCTACTATTTCTATGAACATTCAGAGAGCACGCACTGTACGTCGAAAGCAGGCCTATCCCAAAAATCTGGGGCCTGTCCCTCTGACCGCTACTACTTTATTCTCTATTCCAGTTGGTCTCTGGAACTGCCAGTCTGCTGTTAACAAAGCAGATTTAATTTCTTCTATTGCCACTCATTCCGGTCTCAACCTCATGGCACGAACTGAGACTCGGATCAAACCTGAAGACACTACCACTCCCGCAGCCCTCTCCACTAATTACACTTATTCCCACACCCCTCATACAACCAGGAGGGGTGGAGGTACTGGTCTCCTTATCTCAAAAGAATAGAAATTGAATCTTCAACCATCTTTTACAGGTAATGGTTAATTTGAATCACATGCAATTACTGTAACCCACCCTGTTAAAATCCACTTTGTGGTAATTTATTGTCCCCCAGGTCAACTGGGAAACTTCTTGGAGGAGTTGGATGTGTTACTATCAAACTTTCCTGAGGATGGTACTGCTTGGTGACTTCAGCATCCACCTAGATAAACCCCAGGCTGCTGACTTCAACACTCTGCTCGCCTCATTTGATCTCAAGCAATCGTCTACTACAGTGACTCACAAATCAGGCAACCAGCTGGACCTCATCTACACTCGCTATTGCTCCATGGACAACACTTTAGTTGCTCCACTGCACACTTCAGACCACTTCCTCATAACTGCTAATCTCGCACTTACTCCTGAAGCGGCACAAACTCCACCGCAGGTTTCATCCTCACTTCCTTCACTCTCTCAGTTTTCATCTCTGGACACGAACAGTGCTACTGACACTCTTTGCTCCACTCTAACCTCTTGCTTGGACAGCTTTTGCCCACTGTCATCCAGACCAGCACACACCAACCCATCTGCCCACTGGCTGTCCGATGTTCTCCGTGAACATCGCTCTAAACTCAGGGCTGCAGAGAGGAAATGGCATAAATCAAGAAACTCTATCGACCTCAATGTCTGTCACTCTCTCCTCTATTCCTTCTTTGCAATTGTCTTCACTGCTAAAACATCATACTACCATAACAAAATTAACAACTGTTCTGACTCTCTTTTCAAAACTTTTCAAAACATTCTCTTCTCTTCTTAGTCCAGCTCCACCTTCTCCTTCATCGACTCTTACAGCTGACAACTTTGCAGTTTTCATTACAAATAAGGCAAGAACCATCAGTGACCAATTCTCCACACCGCAGACTTCTTCTTCAGTCATTCCTTCACTAACTCACATTATCAACACCTCTCTACACTATGGTACGTTTCCCTCAGCATTTAAGCAGGCTCGGGTCAGCCCACTGCTTAAGAAACCATCTCTAAATCTAGCACTTTTAGAAAACTACAGACTGGTATCCCTTCCCCCATTCATTGCAAAGACACTTGAGCAAGTTGTGTTCAACCAACTATGTTTCTTGTACAGAACAACCTCCTGGACAGCAACCAATCTGGCTTCGAAAGCGGCCACTCAACTGAGACTGCCCTGCTCTCGGTCACTGAAGCCCTGAGACTGGCAAGAGCAGCTTCCAAGATGTCATTTGTAGCTGGATGAATGACTATTACCTTCAGCTCAACCTTACTAAGACAGAACTGCTGGTGGTTCCAGCTAATCCATCGGTTCATCACAACTACTCTATACAGCTCGGTTTGTCAACTGTAACTCCTTCCAGGACAGCCAGAAACCTAGGAAATTGCCAATTTTCATAATAATTTTACTGTGTTTTAAAGTCTTTTCTTCAAAAAGTTAATTTCATATTTATAGGAGGCTATTAAATGTGGTAATTGTGCCAAATGTAACTGTGCCTCTCACTAAATAGCATTTCTGTTTATTTATTTGATTTGATGTAATTAATATATGTAATGTAGTTTAGTGTTAGTTTAGTGTCATTGTGCTTTTGTTGTTTGGACTTTTAGTTTGAAGTTCTGCTTTGTGCCTACAGTATGTTCTTTTTCCATGGTTCTCCTTCTTTATTGTTCCAATCTGTGTTTTGTCTACCATGATTTTTACCTGATCTGAATCAACACAATGAGCATTGTTTACAGTCAGCATGTGCCATGCTTTCGCTGAACATAAAAAAACACTCTTTCTGGGGTAACGTTACTCTCCAAAATGGCGGAAGATGGTAACTCAGGGAGAAGAATTGATGAATAAATTATGTTTAACACAAAAAGTATTCTCATAGCTTTGTGAAATTACAGCTGAACCATTGATGTCACATGGACTATTTTACTTATGTCCTTGCTATATTTCTGGACCTGTGACCTGTGGGCGGCAGTGGCTCAGTGGTTCATGTAGGTTGTCTACAAACCGGAAAGTTGGTGGTTCAATCCCTGGCTCCACCTGACCAAGTGTCGAGGTGTCCTTGAGCAAGACACCTAACCCCAGCTGCTCCCGACGAGCTGGATGGCGCCTTGAATGGCTGACACTGCAGTCGGTGTATGAATGAGTGTGTGAATGGGTGAATGTGAGGCAACTTGTAAAGCGCTTTGGATGGCCATGTGGTCTGTTGAAAGCGCTATATAAATGCAGTCCATTTACCATTTTTAGTTTAGTTTTTGTTTAGTTTTATTGTCATTGCATATCTCTACACAACGAAATTAAGATGACATCAATCACTCAGTTAGCAGCTAAAAGGATAAAAAGTGACACTATCAACAACAGTCAATAAATAAGTATATATAAACATTTAAAAATACACAGTATAATTCAAGTCCAAATTTAATTAGTCTTCCATGCTTTCAGCCTTTCAGCAACTCATTTATGGCCTTTGGAAAAAAACTGTTTCTCATGCGGTTTGTCCGCGCCCTCATGACCCTTAGCCGGCCTGAGGGTAGGGTTTCAAACAGGGTATATCCAGGATGTGTAGGATCCGCCCTGATACTTGCTGCTCTTCTCTGCAGCCTACTGGAATATATATCCTCAAGGCTTGGAAGAGGTGCACCAATGATTCTCTGGGCAGTTTTAATTACCCGCTGCAGGTCTTTTTTTTCCTCAATAGTGCAGCTAGAAAACCACACTGTACAACCGTATGCCAGCACACTCTCTATTGTGCACCTGTAAAAGTTTTTGAGGAGTGTCTGCGGGAGACCAGTACTTCTTAGGGTTCGCAGGAAAAAGAGTCTCTGCTGAGCTTTTTTCCCTATCTCTTTGGTGTTCATTCCCCAGGTCAGATCCTCCGCCAGATGCAGCCCTAAATATCTGAAACTTCGGACCTGTTCCACCTCCTCTCCATGTATCTCAAGACTGTCGTGTTTCTTGGTTTTGTATTTCCTAAAATCAATTATGATTTCTTTTGTTTTCTTTATTTTGAGGATTAAATTGTTTCTGCTACACCATGATACCAGTGATTGGACCTCCTCCCTGTAAGCAGTCTCTTCATTGTTGGTTACCAGCCCCACCACCGCTGTGTCATCTGCAAATTTAAAAATGGAATTTGAATCATGAATGGGAAAACAGTCATAGGTGAACAGCGAATAAAGGAGCGGACTAAGAACACAACCCTGGGGAGTACCAGTGTTGAGGATGGTGGTGGAGAAGGTAATATTTCCAAGTCTGACATGCTGGGGTCTGTCAGTAAGAAAGTTCTTGATCCACTTACAGAGGTGAGAGTCCAGGCCAAGCAACAGCAGTTTGCTGACTAGCTTGCTGGAGTTGATGGTATTAAAAGCTGAACTAAAGTCAACAAAAAGCATCCTGACATATGTATTGGGGTTCTCTAGGTGAGTGAGGGCAGTATGAAGTGCAAGTGAGATGGCATCATTGGTGCATCTGTTTGCTCTGTAGGCAAACTGATGTTTGTCCAGATTAACTGGAATGAAGGCCTTGATGCTGTTCAGTACCAATCTCTCAAAGCATTTCATTATGACTGGTTTTAATGCTATTGGTCTACAGTCGTTCAAGCATGCAACAGTTGTCTGTTTTGGAACAGGTATGATGGTAGCAGTCTTTAAACAGGTAGGAACTATAGCCTCCTTCAATGACCTGTTAAATATGTCAGTCCAAACAGCTGCAAGCTGTTGAGCACATACCTTTAGTACACGTCCTGGGACCCCATCTGGTCCAGGTGCTTTTCTGATGTTTATGTTCTGCAAGGCCCGCTTGACCTGGTGCTGATCTAGTACGATTGGTTGCTCGTCCACATGAGCACTGACGATGGTCTGTCCTACACTGGCTCCATCCTCAAAGTGGGCGAAGAAGAGATTCAGCTGGTCTGGAAGAGAAGGGTCAGCAGAAGAGGGTGGACCATAGTTTACTGTATTATTTTTTATTGTCCTGATTCCCTGCCACATGCTGCGATGATTATTTTCTTTAAAATGCTGTTCAATGCGAAGCTTGTAATTTTTCTTTGCAGAAGTGATCCCTCCTCTGAGGTCAACTCTGGATTTCCTGTAGGCCTCCTGGTCCCCAGATTGCATGGCAGCATCCCTAGCTTTCAGAAGAGTACATACATTTCTATTAAACCAGGGCTTCTGGTTAGGGATCAGTTTGACATGTTTAGTCTGGATGGTATTTTCAATACAGAACTTAATGTATGACAGTACTGTGGTGGTGTATTGCTCAATGTCTGCATGATCAAAGAGCTCCCACATAGTATCTTCAAAACAGTCCTGTAGTGCAGAATCTGTTTCCTCAGTCCAGATCTGCACAGTCTTGATTTGGCATTTAGTTCTGATAGCAACAGGTCTGTATGTTGGTCCCAGGAAAAAAGCCAGATGATCAGATTGACCGAGGTGGGGGGCTGGCAGTGCTCTATAGGCCCCCTTTATATTCGTATACACCTGATCCAGTGTTTTTCCCTTGCTCGTTCCAACCTTAATATTTTTATGAAACTTAGGTAGGACTGACTTTAAATTTGAATGATTAAAGTCTCCCGCCACAATGAAGAAACTGTCAGGTAGCCTGTTTTGTTGTGCACTGATAGCCTCGTACAGTTTTTTCATGGCTAACTTAGCGTTAGCCCGTGGGTGGACATACACAGCAGCCACAAACACAACAGAGAACTCCCGGGGTAAATAAAAAGGTCTGCATTTTAGCAGCAGGAATTTCATGTCTGCACAACAATGCCTTTCCATGACAGTAACATCCTTACACCAGTTTTTATTTATAAACACACATTCTCCTCCCCCTCTCGTCTTATCAGACTGTAATGTGCGGTCTGATCTATAAACACCGCGACCCGCTAGCTCCACAGCTGTATCCGGGATGTTTTCATGTAGCCATGTTTCTGATATTATCGTGACACAACTGTCCCAGCGGTGATCCATAGTCCGGAATCTCATCTCGTCCATCTTATTGACGAGAGAGTGGGTATTAGCAAGAAAAATGCTGGGCAGGTTTATGTGGAGCTAGGTGAAGCCTGTCCCGGCTCCCAGCCCTCTTCCCCCGCTTCTGCTTCCGCGTCCTCCTCGATCGATGTCTCTTTCCGGAGACTCGGATTAGTTCCCTATGCTTCGTTGGCCGAATAATCTCCACCGGGAATGTACCAAAGTTACCAGGTACATATACTGAACTGCTGTTTCTTATCATCAAAAGTGTAGATCGAGTGTATTTTACCATAAAGCTGCTAAGCAAAGGAGAGTGCCCGCGCCGCTGCATGTGCCCGCACCGCCATTATTATGAGCTCTCATGCCTCCGTTGTTAAAAAAAAAAAATAGCCAATAAGCATCGAGTGTTCGCATCGAGTGTTCACTTTCTTCAGCGCTGAGGAGTGTTGAGAAAAGGAACATCACAGTGGAGGCTAGCCTCCCTTCTGGTATATCAACCAATCATCATAGAGACGTAAATTATGTGCTATTAGTTTGAACTTCTCCCGTAGTGGATAATATACCAAGTATATATATGATGAGTAGGGATTATGGAATATTTGATCGCCAACAGCTGTCATTCAAACAGTATATATACAAATTTAAAATAAAGGGAGCTAGAACTATAGGCTACAGAAGTAGGCCTAATTAAATATCACAACAGGCAGCTCTATTTTACCACAGACTTTTAAGAAGGGATGGATATTTGTTTCAAGTGAAAGGACAGGTATGTGTGTTGTTTTCTTTAAGTTTTCTGACTAAAAGCCACCAAAAAGCCATTTTAAAGTGGTTAAGCAAATAATAATAATAACAATTGGAAGGGATCTTTAGGCCAATAAAATTATTGTGTCTTCTCTTTTTTAAAACCCGGAGCCACCACTGGAGGTTTTAAGAAATGACTTGATCTCAGATAAAGTGGAAGCCATTTTAATGTGAGCTAAATTGTTCGGGTGGGACCAGACACTTCAATGGCTCTAGATCCCTTGGTCTTTAAGCTGATTCTAGGGATCTGGAGGAGAAATTTGCCTTATCTTAATCTCCTAGTTGTAGGGTTGGGGTGGAGTAAATCAGACAAATAAGGAGGAGCTTGATTGTTGAGTGAATATAGACAAGAAGCAAGATTTTAAACTCAGTTCGATAGTGAACTGACTGCCAATGCAATGATCTCAAGAGGGGAATATCTTGATTGAACTTGCTACTCCCCACAGGAATCTAGCTGCTGCATTTTGGAATACTTATAACTTTACACATTTCTTCTTGTAAACTACTTGTGATTTTTGTATGTCTGCTCTGTTGTTAATGCAACTAGGCTATTGTATGTATTGACAGAATTCACTGCAGTTGTCACCATCATTATCTGTTGCTGCATTCCCATGAACTGCATGTTCTTTGCCAATATCAAGCCTGGGCACAATCTGTGGACATTTTATTTTTATTACTGAGCAGTCAAGAAATAACCATAAATTACTTAATTAATGTAAAAGTAAAATCAAATGTAAGTTTGTACATGTGCAAAGATACACACACACACACACACACACACACACACACACACACACAACTTGGGTTGACAAGCAACAAGCAACAAGCGTTTGAGATAATGAATGTTTGGCCTGGAGATTAGTGGAGTGGATTGAAGGGCTTTGAGAGTGAGGTTAAGGGAGTTATGGGAGCAGGCATAGGATTAAATTTGGTTTCATCCACACATAAGCCAAGAGCACTTCTGACTGTCTCCTTCTCTCTTTCCTTACAAAAAAAAAAAAAAAATCAGAATAAATAGAAACAGAATAGATATAATTTTAAATCATAAAACATAGTTTAGATTCAAAGTTGACATTGTGGTGCAGAGTACAGAGATAGTGTTCAAAGCTAACCAGAAGTGCAAAAAGTTCAAATGTTATGGTACAGCTGCCATTTACAAGGAATATAAATACTGTGGTTACATTAGTGAAATGTCAGTGGAATTTTGTGAGTCTATTGTCAGTCGTGCATATTTGAACTCAAACTCACACAGGTGTCACTGCCAAATCAAGCAGCTTTACATTGCTCTTAGTATGGATCAGGTCTTCATTCCAACACCACAGCTGGTTTATATTTCACTCAAAAATTAAAGATGTGCTCATCATATACTCATCCTCAAGTTGTCCTAGAAATGAATACAGGTTTGGAACAACATAAGTGTGAGTAAATAATGATATAATAATAAAAAAAAAAATCCCTTTCAAAAGTTGGTTTCTAAGGGTGATATGCAGTGAGATTCAAGTAGCTGCTCAACAGCTGTTCACATCACAGCTGTTGCTACTGTCTATCACTGTACTGGCAAATGAGCAGCAAGGAGTGGGATAATTTGTTTTAGAAATGCCATTGTCAGATGTCATTCTTTCCATAGAAATACAAGGAGTTTGAACAGTCAGTGAGGGTGGAGGAGATTGATGGAATCAAACTGGTGAAGAAACTTGCTGGAAAAATGGAGCAGATGTTCCACAAGAAGGCTGAAGCTATAAAGGTAACTGTCTTTGTATGTTTTAAACAGAGCATTTTATTGGGTTTATCAGCATAAAGATTGACACAGGTTATTCAGGCTCAGAAAATTATAAGCAGTTATAAACACAAATGTTTCCAAAAAAGTGTAAAATACAGTAACAACCAAGTAAAGCAACAACCATTGTCTCTTTTCCATGCAGTTTTCCTTATATATATATATTCTCCACAATATAGTAACAAACAGCAATATTTACTTACATATTTTTTTTCATCATTTACTGTAGCATTCAAATCTATCATACACTTAATATACACCTGTGTGTGTGTGTGTGTTTATACATATATATATATATATATATATAATCACCAATAGTCAATATATCACCTAGGCTTGGCTTGAAGTAATATTTCCACTTATAATGTCTTTATAAGAGAAAATGTGTCTTCTCTATTATTTTAGAGAGGGATCAACTGCAGTATGTGTGCATGTGTTGTGAAACGCTAAATGAATGATAGGGAGATAACAACCACAATCCATTAAAACAGGCCAATAATATCCATTTGTCTTGCCCTCCAGCGGTTGGTGGAAGCAGCAGAGGAAGCCCATCTGAATCATGAGGAGGATCCTGAACTACAGGTGAGAAACAGCGGGGGTTACCATGGAAACTTCATCTCTTCACCAGGGCAATGGCCCTTAATGAGTAATGTTCAGCAGTAACTGATTGCTATTAAAACTTCTGTGGAGCTTACCATCAATTATATGACCTTACCACAATCACACATAGGAATATTAAACATAAATGACATATGTGTGTGCATAAATGACACAAGGTCATGGTAAGGTCATATAATCAAATTATTTGTACAATGCAATATACACGAAGCACATGTACTTCTATTTAGAACTTGAACTTGTTTGTTGTTAGACTCTCTGAATGCACTGCACTAGAGCATTCATTAATTAGACAATCTCTGTCACTGCTCATATGAAGGTTAAAGGTTAATCTACTGTAAAAAGACATTTATTTATTTTATTTTTTTTCACATGGAAAGCCTTGGATGGTCTCAGACACAGATCTTCACATGAGGTCTATGCAACACTGCACATTTCACAGCTATAAACAACAATCTGCTCTTAAGCAAACGAACACAGTTGAGCTATAAAAAGTTTCATGCGTGTAAGATCGTAATTACTTTGTGCTAACATTTTTAAATGTTAAATACATATGAATTTCTTTATGAAATAAATGCTTTCTAGATAAGATATGATTCCACTTTGAGCCCATGGGCCATTTTACACAGATTTATGAGTTTCATTATGCTATGAACATATTCCAAATCGTTTGTCTTTTACTATTTTTTATAAGCATTGTTTTCCAATTATACACTATTACCTTTTAGATTTTCAAATTAATAAAAAATGTCAAATGAAAAAAAAGAAAAGAAGCGCTGAAATATATTGTTGACATAAGTAAATCAAAGTTTAGTTGAAGCACCTTTGTCAGCGATTGCAGCTTCAAGTCTTTTGATGCAACAACCTTTGCACATCTGGATTTGTGGATTTTCCGCTGTTCCACTAAAGATTCTCTTCAGCACCTTTAGTTTGAATGGGGACTGTCAGTGGATGTCTTTAGGTTTCTACAGAGATGTTTAATTGGGTTCAAGTCAGAGCTCTGGCTGGGCCTTTCAAGGACATTCACAGATTTGTCTTACATTGTCTTTGACCTGTGACTGAAAAAAAAATAAATACCATCCACATCCACTTTCGGGATGGTATTGTGCAGATGATGAGTGGTGTCTGATTTAGAGATGACTCTTGGTGATGACATTCATCAGACATTCATTTTTGAGCAGTGTAGCCTAACACTTTATTTTGATGGCCCCCCCAACAGATACTCGACTAAGTAACTTTGCAAGTACAGCACGTGTCAACTCATTATACTAAAGCCTGGCTTAGGGTTGGGTGATAAAACACTAATGATAATTATTTTAATATAATTTTCTTTGATGAAATGATTTTGATAAACTCACTAGAGCAGATGCATTTACTCGCTGATGAGTCTCGGTCACATGAGCATTAAACACATTTAGATCTTGTGTGAAGTGCTTGAATTCAGTGAACAACACAAATGACTCAGTGACTGAGTTTAAAGCAAGAGGAAGTTGCACTGATAAACAGGAGAAACACTATGTATTTTTGTGATTTATCTTTAGTATTTGTTCATTTATACTTAATTTATTTAGACTACTGTTTTTATAAAATACCTAGAAACCATATAGTCATATTTTTACCATGGTGTTGAGGTGCTATATCTGTGATTTTAACTGTTGTTATCATTATCTAAATGTATAATATTATGGAAGACCAATGGTTAATTTTATTAAAACTCAAAAAGTCAGAATAATTAAATTTCACCATATAAACATCTTGTTAGATTTTTTACAGATGTTACTGTTTTTGATAACATTTACCTATGTATCCTAACTCAAGCCTACAGTCATTTCTAAGAGACAAAAAACACTGCTCAAATAGTGAAAGTGAAAATGAAAGTGACATATTTACAATATAGAGTTTCTCACTGTTTGCACATACAGTAATAACCATTTTCCTACACGTTTTTTTGTTTTTAACAGCAGAATTAATGTTTACCCATTTATGGATAAATATACATATAAACTGCTGTGCTGCTCATATTTATCACAAAAAAGTCCCTCCCTGTGCCCAAAATGGGTTGCCTGTGGATGAGTCTCCAAAACAAGGTTGTCCTGCTGCACCTCACTGTTGCCGAGTAAAAGGAGAGTTTTATAATGACAGGACATGCATTCATACAACACTTTATTCAAAAGGAAGAGCCTCTTGTCCTTGCGTCATAGTAACTACATTATTTCTGCATCATTGCACATGCGCAGTTCTTTCAGGTTTGTGGTTCAATCCTATCGAGTGTTTACATGGAGCTCAATCGTTTTAAAAGAGGAATAAACCACCTCCTTCAATCCGATCGAAATTTAATTCTGATCAAGCTCATTCGGATCGATTAAGGTGTTTGTGAGCGTTTTTCAATCCGATTGAGCCATCAATCCGATTACAAACAGATTATTTGGGTGCATGTAAACGTAGCCAATGTATACAAGCTAATTTTAACTGACTTGTGTACAGATCTTATGAAACAGGAGATCATTCCTTTGAATTATGCTTTGAAATGTTTATCCAGCTTACCAGTGACATTGAAAAATTATGTTTTCTTAACTTAATTAAAATTTTCGATTCATGCTTTCAGCAGAGGGAGTGAAAGAAAGTTATAATAGTAAGTTACAATATAATTCAATAAATCACACATTTTACCCTTATATTGTTTTTCCTTTACATCACTGATGTGTTAAATAAAGAAATATGCAAGAAAAAACTATGTTTGTCCCCCCCAAATTGTTTTGTGTACAGACACCTAGCCTATAAAACCCATGCTGGTGAACCAGCATCACCGGCTCCATTTTGCTTGAGAACAGCATGGATATGCTGGTCCACCAGCTAGACTAGCACCATACCAGCATAAACCTGCCTGGACCAGCACTGTACCACCATGGACCAGCTTGGAATCCATGCTGGTTTATGCTGGATTTTTCAGCATTTATTTTTATTTTTTTATAAATCTTTAAAAATCACCTTTCCTAATAACGTGCTAGTTAGCAAGGTCTGCAGCTAAATGCGGCCAAAGTGAATCATATCAAATTGGCATCCATTGACCCCTTTAACATTAACTTTACTAAATCACAACTTCTAATATGATCAATTCTGTAATCCACTGAATATCCTAAAAGGACAGCATCTCCAAATATCTTATGGGCATAAAGCATTACGGCAATATTTTGAATTAGCTCCACTATGAACTCACTGACATCAGACATGTAGTTGCGGTGAGGTTTTATTAACCGTGAATATGAACCCAGTGGTGCTGCTTTACACTGAAATCTTCCTGCTCTGATTTGCCTCTAGTGATGATATGGTGAATTCAGACATTTGAAGCAAAAAAATAAATAAATAAACAGTGAAGGCTGCTGAAGGGTGAATCCTCCTCAGAGAGGGTCTGTGCGCGCTCTCCTGGTTTTGGCTGTTTGTTGAGTTTCTGGCTGGCAGCAGAGCAAATGAACGTCTTCTTATCTGCTCATTGCAGAGCACTTCCTCAGCTTCATAATCTGTTCCAGCGCTCTCGCTGCCTGATGCCGCTTCTCTCGCCAATCCTCATGGAAATAACCGTGCAGGAAAATGACATACAGCAGAGAGCTGATTATAAGCATGTGATTTCACTCAGAGAAATGCATGGAAAATATATGTTACCCGGCAACGTTTCATCGAGGAGGTGACCAGTACTTGTGTTTTTCTCTCTCTTTGTTCTTCACTCTCATTTGCTAAATCAAGCATCCTTATTTGCATTGCTTGAATTTACATTTATTCTTTTAGAAGATGCTTTTATCTGAAGTGACTTGCAAATGAGAAGCATCACAGAAAATTGATCATAAGAGCCAAGCTATTATGATAGTATCAAGTATTAGAGACGCCGTTATTGGGGGTGCAGAGTATGCCAAGCATATATGGCCCCACCACGACACTAGGGAACACAAAATATCATTATTAAATTATTGCTTAATTGTATACTTTTTATTTTAAATTATATACACATACACATAAACATTAATAGTGTAGTAAAATATAATTAAAATCTGTAAATCATAGAAAACCATAAATTAAAGTGAGTTTGTGCTGCATCTCTTCAAAATGCAGGTCTTGTGATGTTAACAATGCAAAGAACATGATGGATGGAAAGAAGCACTTGTTGAGTGCTCCAAATTGAAAATGTTAACAATGAATGATAAAGCTGTAAGGTGGTCTTTACTGTTGTACAAATAAGCTGTAAGGGTCAAAGTGTTATGTTGTAGGTAAGATGGGCCATCTCTGAACTATAAATATCGAAAAAATTTTAAATTAGAAATGTTAAATGAGCAATCAATTGATACAATTCTTTTTTTTTTGCAAAACTTGAAATTTTACATTTTGACTGGAAATGGCAGGACTGAACATTTTCATCTGAGACCACACAAAAAAATTTCAGAAATGTCCAGACGTAGCAACCTACCAGAACACCATAGAAATGTAAACACACTGAATTCCCTATCAACCATTTAGCAATGTCATAGCCGCTATTTAATAACCACCCAGCAAAGCCCTGTTAAGCACCCACAGCGCCTAAGTGTTGTGGTAACTTTTGCATGTGCTAACACCACTCAGAAAATGTAAAAAAAAAAAATCTCTTCCTTTTTCTCTCCCCTCCATAAATATTTATTCTAGAGAAGTTTCTGAGTAAATCATTCTTCCTGCTGGGGATTTTCTCTTTTCCTAACAGGGTAAGGCTTAATTCGCTTCATCCATTCCACACAATTACAGAAATAAGATTTTCATGGGCGTAGTAAATGTCATACGACAGCAGAGATGTGAGGCAGAGAGCAGCTTATGTACTGAATTCCCAGTGGTGTGTTTAATCTGTGTTATTTCTGTTGGCAGGTGGAGAACAGAGTCTGTGTTGAGGTGCACACTAGCAACATATATACAACCATGCTTCCACATCTTTGTAACACCCTCAAAATATATAGAACTGACACTTTCACTGAACAATTCACAAAAAATGTGCTTGTTTAGCACCTGTTGTCCAAATGCCCATAACATTAGTGCTGATGCCAGTTTTCAGTAATTGTAACCAAATTAATTATATTTTTGTTCGAAATATCCTTTCTCTCAAACATGGATGTCTTCACCTGCATACAGTTACCTTTTCAAAAACTGCACTCAAACATATCTGTTACGTCCAACAATTTTGTGGTAAGTTCAGTCTTATAAAGAGGAAGGAGACCGTGGTCGGCATACAGGGCTCGTGGGATACTTTATTTAAGAAATAATAAAACAAAACAAACAATCGCGGCAGGTGCACGCACTTCACAGTCTCTTTCTACGTTGCACTACTGCAGTCTTCGTTTCTCTCGATCCGCAGCTCTCCATCTCCTTACTCCCACGAGTCCCTGTCTCTCTCATTCCCCGCCAGGTCCTCCGCTGGCTTAAATGCCGGTTCCCCACACCAATCACTGTAATGAGACCCAGCTGTTAATCGTCTTTCACCTGATCCACTTACCACCGCTTATCTCCTCACTCGATCTCCCGTTGCAAACCTCGCTAAACCACGCCTCCCCCGCCACAAATTTCTTTTGAGCAAATTCAGAAATTACAAGAATTACATCTTATCATCCGAGCAGAGGGTGAACTCCCGGCCCAGGAGGTAATAGCGAAGGGTGAGAACCGCCCACCTGATGGCCAAACACTCCTTCTCTATGGTGCTGTATTTAGTCTCTCTCTTTGAGAGCTTCCGACTAATGTACAGCACCGGCCGGTCCTCCCCCTCCACCTCCTGGGACAGGACAGCGCCCAGCCCCCTGTCCGACGCGTCAGTTTAAAATTAGGAGAGTGCAGGAGCGGCCCGCCACACAGGGCAGCCTTAACTCAGGTAAAGGCCTGTTGGCACTTCTCCGTCCACTGGACCTCCTTTTTAGTAAGGTCAGTCAACGGGCTGGTGAGGTCCGAATAACGAGGAATAAACCTCCTGTAATATCCCGCCAGCCCCAAGAACTGCCTCACCTCCTTTTTGGTCTTGGGCCTGGGGCAGGTCGCAATTGCTGCCGTCTTATCAATTTGGGGACGCACCTGCCCGTTAGCCCCGCCCGTCTCAGCGCCCTGAGGACCGCACTCACATGCTCCATATGCCGCTGCCAGTCCCTACTATAGATGATAATATCATCCAGGTACGCCGCAGCATATGCAGCATGGGGCCGCAGCACTCGATCAATGAGGCGCTGAAACGTAGCTGGGGCCCCGAACAAGCCGAAAGCAAGCATAACAAATTGGTGTAATCCAAATGGCGCTGTGAAGGCTGTTTTTTCTTTGGACATGGGAGATAAGGGGATCTGCCAATATCCCTTTGTTAAGTCCAATGTCGACTAAAATCGAGCCGTACCTAACCGATCGAGCAACTCGTCAATCCGCGGCATTGGATAAGCATCAAATTTGGATACTGCGTTCACCCTGCGATAGTCTACACAAAACCGCACCGAGCCGTCCATTTTAGGCACTAAAACTATCGGGCTCGCCCAATCACTGTGTGACTCCTCGATTACTCCCATCCCCAGCATGGCCTCTAATTCAGTCTGAACTAGTTTTTTCTTGTGTTCAGGCAATCTATATGGCCGGCTGCAAACTACGACACCCGGCTCTGTCTCAATATGGTGCTTAATCAGGTCAGTACGGCCAGGTAGGGGTGAAAACACGTCCGCAAATTCTACCTGCAAACGCGCAATGTCAGTGAGCTGCAAGGGCGAGAGGTGATCCCCTCCTAGGGCCAGTGCGAGGGATTTCTCTTTAGTAATCGCTTCTGGCCCGAGATCCTCCTCCCCACTCACTGCCGTCGCTAGCAGACTCCTCCGTGCTCCATTTTTTTAAGGAGGTTGAGATGGTAGATTTGCTGTGAGTCGCCTCTATCTGTTCGTACTAGCTCATAATTGAGATATCCTATCCGCCGTGTGACCTCAAAGGGTCCTTGCCACTTGGCCAGTAATTTGGAGCTAGAGGTTGGCAGTAATACGAGCACATTGTCTCCCGGTGCAAATTCTCGTAGCTTAGTTCCCCGGTTATACAGCTGGCTTTCTCTGTCCTGGGCCTGAAGCAAATTCTCCATAGAGAGCCGCCCCAGTGTATGGAGTTTTGCTTGCAGGTCCAGGACATACTGAATTTCATTTTTGCTATCCGAGCGTCCGTCCTCCCAAGTTTCTTTCAGGACGTCTAACACCCCCTGGGGCTGACGTCCGTAAAGAAGCTTGAAGGGGAAAACCCCGTGGAGGCTTGGGGGACCTCGCACACTGCGAATAAGAGGGGTTCTAGCCAACGGTCCCAAAAACAACACACAGTAAACGTAACCAAATATTTATATACAGATAACTGCTAACAAATTTACTTAGAGACAGTAAAACCGTAGTTACACATTGTGTGTAGTGTTAATAATAGCAACAGTAGAAACAATAATAAAATCTATATAAAATATGTCACGTAATATATAATGCTTCAGTTTTGTTTTTTATTCTCTTTCATTAGTTTAAATGCTTCAGTTTGTTTTGCTATTACATTATATTAGGCCTATATTATAAAGCTAAGAAATAATTGACCTTGTTTTGTAATGGAGTCACTTATGCTCATCAAGGCTGTATTTATTTGAGCAAAAACCAAAAAACCAACCAAAAAAACAAACAAAAAAAAACAAGTAATATTGTAAACTATTAGGCTATTGAAATTTCTTTTATTGGTTTCTTATTTTAATAGTGAAAGTTACATGACATACAGCCAAGTATGTTGACCCATACTCGGAATTCATGCTCTGCATTTAACCCATCCAAGGTGCATGCATGCACGCACGCACGCACACACACAGACAGACAGACAGACACACACACACAGCAGTGGGCCCTGCGGCACCCAGGGAACAGTTGGGGGTTTGATTCCTTGCTCAAGGGCACCTTAGTCGTGGTATTGAAGGTGGAGAGAGCGCTGTACATTCACTCCCCTCAACTACAATTCCTGCCAACCCGAGACTCAAACTCACAACCCTTGGATTGCAAGTCCAACACTCTAACTGTTAGGCCACGACTTCCCCAGATTGCCTATTTTAAAGTATAATGTATATTGTATTCCTGGTGAAGCAAAGCAACATTTTCAGCATCATTACACCTCTCTTTAGTGTCACATGATCTTTCAGAAATATTCTGATTTATTTTCAGTGTTAAAACTATTGTGCTGCTTATATACAATAGGTGGACAACCAGAATGTATTACCGCCGTGTGCACCACGCCGCAGGGCCGTGGCGTTAACTTCAAGTCAGTCGCGTGTTAAAATCATTTGCAAATCAACTGCCAGGTGGCGCAAAGGGACAGATTCAAAACGGAGATAAAAGGACGAAGTAAAACAACAATAACATTATAATTAATACAATTAATACAACAAAGCCTATTTTACCTAATGAATAATAGTTAAGCTTCAAATGGGCAACATCACAAATATGGGAAAGTTTGGATTTGTCCCAAATTAGAGACCTTACCTTATGTTTCGCTTTATTACTATTATTATTATTATTTTTTTTGTTAATAGCTAAGTTAATAATAAGCTATATTATTATAAACTGCAATTATATTTATCTATTAGAATTATACATTTTTAATAATTGTTCTGTTCTGATAAATTTGTTAAATTTAAAGAATTTGTTGTAAAGTGAAGGGAACTAAAAATATCCTGTTGGTTCATTATCTTATAACATTATTAGGCCTGCCGTTATTATTTCTGAATGTAATAAAATGCAACTTGTACAGGATATTACTTTTTTTTTCCTCTCACAAACATAATTTATTTTTGCCGTGTTTTTAAAAAAAAATGCAGCAAAGGAAAAAAATTTAAATTGTTACTGTGGGTTAACAAATTTACATTATATACTTAGGAACAGAGTCTGTACCTAATCTAGGCTATGTTGTTAACTATTTATAAGTTTTGTGTATGTTTTTATGTTTTAATAATAACAATAATGTCATTAAAAAAATAATGCCATTGGCCTGAGTAAATTTTACCAATATAGAATTGAGACTTTACAAGGTTAGTGATTTTAGAGGTGAAAATACTGTGAAATTACAAATGCTATGGGATTTTAAAGCATAACAACTAAAGGTCTATGAAAAGTATAAAAAATGTTTAAACAATGGCACTTACAGTTTTTAACTAAAATATTATTTCAGCCATATAGCCTGTGAATAAAGAGAATGCATACTTTTCAATGAAATAACACTTAATGATTTTGCAGTAGGTTGCTTCTGGTGTTTGGATTTGATAATAATTTTGATACAAAAATAATGATTAATTATCAATTGAGAATTTGTTATTAATATGGTCTGGTGAAAATAATAATATGGGTTGCAAGAAAATAATGAATAAAAAGAGTAAGGCTGACATGAGTGCAGGCACGTTTGTACCCAGTAACATGACAAAACACCGTTCCTCACAACCAAAAAACTGACCAAATTCAGTTCAGCTGGAGGGGGTTGGGGTTTGGGGTAGATCTGTATAGCCTGTGGGGGTTGAGATAAAGGTGTGAATTTCTTGCTCTTTCATATGGACAGTGTCTTATGAGGGTTTCAAACCTGCAGCGCAGGTTTAGGACAAATGCTTCGTCATTTTGGTTTTAGGACTACTTTGAAAAAAGTATAATATATTCTGCACTCAAGCACATGCATTACGTTTGCCACAAAGCACAAGCAGAAGTAGCCTAATAATTGTGAAAAAGTAGACATTTTAATTGTTTATTAATAAACAAATGTTTTCTTGTCGGCTGCAAGATGAAATTCACAGTGCTGACTCATCTTCACAGTATACTGTATGCGCCTTTAGAGAGAATGCAACCTTCACAGATTACATAATGCTTTCATTTTGAATTGATTTGTTTAAAAGTAGACAAAGGTAGCTTTCTGTAGATATATTTCTCAGGAATGTGAGACACCCCAATTTTAAGTTATTTCATTATCAGGAAAAAACTCAAGTGATCGAGAGGGCACCTCCCTGTCATGCTTGCGCATTAATAATTTTCACACAAACACTTGAATATGAATAATAATTCACATTTTCATATGCATTATAAAGTAAAGCATTTTTTACATGCAATTATCCAAAATTAAACCAAACAAGATTTGTAATGAAGATAAAATATGTAGTCAAATAAGAATAAAGTTGCATCATGCACGTCGCACAAATCTTGCACTTTGATATTTTAAGGAATATGATACACACCAGCATTTAAATGCAGCTGCAATCTATTTTTTTATTTTTGTATTTTAATTTTTTACTATACTTAAATTAGGCCTATATGAAAGCAAGTAAAGAAGGTTCCCTTTAAAATCACTGAAGTTGTCAATAAATGAAGCTCTTTTTTAAATTGTGTGCATTTTGTTGAATATAATGTGAGAACTTGAGTTTAAACATGCGGACGTTTTATTAATCTGTCCATTTTTTAGAGCTTCAATTATTTAGCTAAATCGTGCCGGTTTAATTTATTTTTCCTTGTTTTAAGTAATCCTAAATAATGCTGGGGGCAGCTGTGGCCTAATGGTTAGAGACTTGGACTAGTTTCCTGAAGGTGGCCGGTTCGAGTCTCTGTGCTGGCAGAAGTTGTAGGTGGGAGGGAGTGAATGAATCCTCAATACCCATGGCTGAAAGGCCCTTGAGCAAGGCACTGAACCCCCAGTTGCTCCCCGGGCACTGGATATATAGTTGCCCACTGCTCCGTGTGTGCATTCACGGTGTGTTTACCACTCACTGCTGTGTGTGTGCACCTGGATGGGTTAAATGCAGAGCACCAATTCACCAAATGTCATGATGCAAGGCCATAAGCCTCTGTCTTTCTTTCTTACGAAGCAGAAGCTCGAAGCCAACGGGGAGGTGGAAGTGCAAATTAACTGTTGTTGGATAGCCTCCTTGATGTATTCCTCCATTGCCTTGCACTCTGGGATGGACAGGGGATAGACTCTACCCTTAGGGAGTTTAGCTCCAGGCAGTAGGTCAATAGCACAGTGAAACGACTGGGTGAAGGAGTGGCAGGAAGCAAGTGCGAGATTAATGAGATTTAATGAAGACAATGAGACAATACAAAACTGAGACACAAATAACGCTGGGAGGAATGCACAGTCCAAGATGTTGGTGAGGAATGACGAATCCGGAGGGCGGAGGTGAGTTTGGAGCAGGAGAGGGTGACACAGGAACTGCGGGGAAGCGAGCCGAAGGTAAGTGGTGTTGCTTGGTGGTGGGTTGCGTAGAGTGGACGGGGTTCCGGGGAGACACGGACATCCAATGCAGACACACACAAGAAAGCAAGGCATAGGTTACAAACATGAAATAACGCTCTCACGAACCCAAGACGCTAGACAAGTCAATATATAGGGATGAGTAATAAGTGACAGCTTTTGCTGATGACAATTAACAGAGACACCCACAAACTAATCAGTGCTGATGCGTAACACACAGACTTCACCCACAAAGTCCAAAACCCAGAGATGACGGTTTACCAACCGTGACAGTAGCCCCCCCCCCCCCCCCCCCCCACCCCCAAGAATGCCTCCTGGAGTTCCCAGAAGGGCCTACCTGCTGATTGTAATCATCAGTAAGGGAGTGATCCAGTATGTCCCTAGCAGGTAACCAACCCCTCTCCTCCGGACCGTAACCTTCCCAGTCCACCAAGTACTGGAATCCTCGTCCCCTCTGTCTCGAGTCCAGAATACGATTAACCGAATAGGTCGGTTCCCCATCTACGAGACGCGGCAGCGGGGGAACCGGGGTAGGCGGATTAATACATGAATAAAACACGGGTTTAATTTTGGACACATGGAAGGCGGGATGTATCCTCCTGTACGCTGGAGGTAGTTTGAGGCGGACTGTCACCGGACTAATGATCTTGGTGACAGTAAACAGGCCAATGAATTTGGGAGCTAATTTGTTAGAAACGGAACGGAGAGGAATATTGTTAGTAGAAAGCCACACTTTTTGACCCACGATGTAAACGGGAGGCTTTGACTGGTGGCCATCGGCATTGGCCTTAGTGCGCTCCCTCATCCGGAGCAGAGTCTCGCGGGCTCTGGTCCAGGTGCTGTGGCACCTCTGGACAAATGCGTGAGCGGAGGGGAGCGCAACTTCAGATTCCAGACTAGGAAAAGCTGGTGGCTGGTAACCTACACTGCACTGAAACGGAGACAGGCTCGTGGCTGACACTGGTAATGAATTGTGAGCGTACCATAGTCCACCATAGAGAGTTGTTGGCTCCAGGAAGAAGGATTCGTGGAGACCAAACAGCACAACGTTCTCTCTAAATCTTGGTTGGCTCGCTCAGACTGCCCGTTACTCTGGGGATGATAACCCGAAGACAGACTAACCGTCGCTCCTAGCAATTTACAAAATTCCTTCCAAAATTTGGAAATGAATTGGGATCCCCTGTCAGAAGCCACGTCTACCGGGAGGCCATGTAACCGAAAGACGTGATCTAGGACAGTGACCGCTGTCTCCTTGGCTGTAGGTAATTTGGGCAAGGGAATGAAATGTGCCGCCTTCGAGAACCGGTCCACTACGGTCAAAACGACCGTCATGCCATTAGAGGGTGGGAGGGCGGTAACAAAATCTAGTGCGATATGTGACCAGGGTCTCGAAGGGACAGACAGCGGTTGAAGAAGCCCATCAGGAGGCCGGTTAGACGACTTACCACTGGCGCAAACTGAGCAAGCCAAAACAAAATCGTGGACGTCACGAGCCATAAGTGGCCACCAGAATCGTTGTTTAACGAACCCCTTGGTTCGGCTTATCCCCGGATGACAAGCAACAGTAGAGCAGTGACCCCACTGAATAACTTCGGACCGTAACTCTTCCAGCACAAATAAATGATTCGGTGGGCAACCGGGCGGAGGCATTACCCCTTCTAAGGCCGCCTTGACCTTCAATTCGACTTCCCATACGAGTGCTGAGACGACTATTTTCTCAGGTAAAATACACTCGGGAGTCACCGGGCGGGCGGAGGGATCAAAAAGACGTGACAAAGAATCGGGTTTGACATTTTTGGAACCCGGGTGGTACGACAGAGTAAAATCAAAACGACCGAAAAAAGTGCCCACCGAGCCTGCCTGGAATTGAGTCTTTTGGCAGTTCTAATGTACTCTAAATTCTTGTGATTGGTCAAAACAATAAAAGGTACCCCTGACCCTTCCAACCAGTGATGCCACTCCTCTAAAGCTAATTTGATGGCCAACAATTCTCTGTTACCAATGTCATAATTGCGTTCAGCAGGAGATAAATGATGAGAGAAAAACGCGCAGGGATGCATCTTATCGTCCGAGGCAGCCCGTTGGGAAAGAACTGCTTCTACCCCCACCTCTGATGCGTCGACCTCCACCACGAACTGCCGTGTGGGATCAGGGGCTACAAGGATGGGAGCCAAAATGAAGCGGCTCTTGAGGTTGGTAAATGCAGTTTCGGCTGCATTCGACCACCTGAACAGAGTACTGGGGGAGGTCAAGGCCGTCAGAGGTGAGACTAGTTGGCTGAAATTACGAATGAAACGTCGATAAAAATTGGCGAACCCCAGAAACCGCTGTAGGGCCTTACGGGAATCTGGAGATGGCCAATCTATCACAGACTTAACCTTGTCAGGATCCATACGTATTCCCTTGGACGAGACGATATACCCTAGGAAGGGGACAGACTGTGCATGGAATACGCGTTTCTCTGCCTTGACAAAAAGCCCATTCTTGAGTAACCTCTGGAGCACTCGTCTGACGTGTTGAACATGTTCCTGGAGAGATGAAGAAAAAATCAGTATGTCATCCAGGTAAACATATATAAACTGATCTACCATGTCTCTCAACACGTCATTAACGAGTGCTTGAAAAACCCCTGGCAAGTTGGAGAGCCCAAACGGTATCACCAAATATCCAAAGTGCCCTCTAGGGGTGTTAAAGGTGGTTTTCCATTCATCCCCCTTCCTGATGCGGACCAAATGATAAGCATTACGTAAATCCAGTTTTGTGAATACGGATGCTCCCTTTAACCTCTCGAAAGCTGAAGACATCAACAGTAACGGATAGGTGTTCTTTATCGTGATGTTGTTCAGCTCTCGGTAGTCAATACAAGGTCGCAGAGAACCATCCTTCTTACCCACAAAAAAGAATCCCGCCCCCGCTGGAGAAGAGGAAGGGCGGATGAACCTCGATGCCAAGGAATCAGAAATGTATTTCTCCATGGCCTCCCTCTCCGGAATAGAAAGAGAGTAAAGTTTGCCTTTAGGCGAAGATTTACCTGGCACTAAATCTATAGCACAGTCGTAGGGACGATGCGGAGGAAGAGAAGCAGCACGGGACTTACTGAACACCTCCTTCAGGTCCAAGTACTCTGCGGGCACGTTTGATAACACCATGGTCTCTTTCTGAAAGACAGAAACAGGCACAACAGGACAAGCAGAAACCAGACAAGACTCAGGACAACTTTCACTCCACAAGGTGACTGTGTTGGAACCCCAATCCACTCATGGATTATGTTTGATTAACCAGGGGTGACCTAAAACAATGGGAGCTACAGGGGAGTCCATGAGGTAAAAGGATATGGTTTCACTGTGGTTGCCTGAGGTGAGCAGAGTTATGTGTTCAGTGTAGTTGGTGACGTGTGGCAGTTCCTGGCCATTGAGTGCGGTGACATGGATGGGATGAGACACAGGAAGGACTGGAAGGTTCAAGTGACGTGCAAGGAGAGAGTCAATGAAATTACCTTCGGCCCCAGAATCCAGAAGGGGCGTGACAGTCGTGAGTGTGGTTCTCCCACCACAGTTTCACCGGAAGGAGAGTCGATGATGTGGTTGAGGACTTCCCGGTGGGGATCCCACCCGATAGTAGCCTCAAACTTACTACCGAGCTGGCTCTTTTTACTGGGCAGGAATGGATGGAATGCTCCGAGCCACTGCAATATAAGCGCAGTCCTTGGGACCTCCGCCGGTCTCTCTCCCTCCGGGAAAGCCGAGCTCTACCCACCTGCAAGGGTTCGTGATCGTAGACGGGACCGACCATGTTCTCTCGACTCGAGCAGCCCCTTTCCAGAGAGACCTAATGGCGTGTAGGACTGGCTCGTCTACTCAGGCGGTTAATCTGAGTGTCCACCCGTAGTGCCAGGTCGATTAGGCCGTTGAGTGTTGGGGGCAGCTCGAGGAGGTAGATCTCCTTCTGAACACGGTCGGCCAGCCCATGCAGGAATCGATCCCACTGCGCCGCCTCGTTCCACTGGCACGCGGCCGCCAGGGTGCGGAACTGAATGGAATAGTCCGCCACCGATGATTCTCCTTGTTTGAGGTCTGAGAGCTGGTGAGCGGCCTCCCTGCCGGCCGCGGCTCGATTGAACACCCGTTTCATCTGTTTGGGGGGGCGTGGAACGAGGCGCAACACGGATGTTGATTCTCCCACACCGCCGTCCACCATAAGGCGGCCCTGCCAGAGAGTAGGGTAAGAGCAAACGCAACTTTGGAGTTGTTAAGGAAAGTCTTGCAAAAGTTTGGCTCACTGGAGTAACTCTCTGGCGCCGTAAGTTGCGGCTCTGGCCGGAAGTGGTCCTGGGAGGTCTCCCGGGGGATGGGCGGCGCAGGTGGTGCGATGGGCGCAGTGGGAGAGGAGAGTTGATGAATCCGCTGGGTGAGCTCGGACACCTGTGTCACCAGCGCTTGGAGAGCGCGTCCGGTGTTCACGATGCTCTCCTGCTGCTGATCCATGCGGTTGACACTGTGGTGAATGAATTCAGACAGTGAAGTGGTGCTCGCTGCTTCCATGTTTGGTGAGAGCATTCTGTAACGACTGGTTGAAGGAGTTTCAGGAAGCAAGTGCGAGATTAATGAGATTTAATGAAGACAATGAGACAATACAAAACTGTGACACAAATAATGCTGGCAGGAATGCACAGTCCAAGATGGTGGTGAGGAATTACGAATCCGGAAGGCGGGGAAGCAAGCCGAAGGGAAAGTGGTGTTGCTTGGTGGTGGTTTGCGTAGAGTGGACGGGGTTCCGGGGAGACACGGACATCCAACACAGAAACACACAATAAAACAAGGCATAGGTTACAAACATGAAACAACGCTCTCACGAACACAAGACGCTAGACAAGCCAATATATAGGCATGAGTAATGAGTGACAGCTGTTGCTGATGACAATTAATGGAGACGCCCACAAACTAATCAGTGCTGACGCGTAACACACAGACTTCACCCACAAAGTGCAAAACCCAGAGATCACAGTTTACCAACCGTGACACACAGTTCCATGATCGGTGCGGTGGTAACTTTGTGGCTGCCTGTTTGCTGAACACATCCTGGAACGCTGCATAGTCAGATGGGATATTCGGGCCTTGAGTGGTTCCAGGCTTTCTCTGGATCTAAACCCTATCTGTAAAAAAGTGAGTAACGCCATCTCATTCCATCCACAAGAGGCCACCAGAGTTCGGAACTGCAGAGTGTAATCACTGGCCGAGGAACTTCCTTGTCTTAGGCAAATGAGCTGGTTGGCGATGGAGAGCGAGCCAGTGGATAAAGCCGAAAACCTCCTTGACGTGGGAAGAGAAAGCATCGAACAAGTTAGTGTTAATGTGCTCTGTGAATTCCAGATGGCTCGCACCCGGAACAGAGCTCGTCCTGCTAACAGGGAGATTACAAAGGCCACTTTAAAACGTTTTACCACATTTATAGGATTGCATCTCAATATATAGAGAGAAAACCACTTCATTCAACTGCCACACCTAAATGGGTGGCAGGGATGGCCATGGGACTGGCAGAGGCAGACTGAGGTGGTGTGACCGGAGAGCCGTACAAAGAGCAGTGACCAGCTCCTTGAGGGGATCCTGAGCCACCAGGCTCGGGTACTCTATATCCGGTCTTTAGTCCAGGTCTGGTCTTCTTTCAGAAGATACACACTCCAATTCCTTTCCAGGGGATATGTGTAGTATAAGTGTAGTATAAGTAGTATATGTTACTACTTAAAGTTTCTGGTGAGTGAGTTGACAATACTTTGCAAGCCTGAGGCGCATACTGGAAATATGCATATTATGACTGTTATTAATTTACATTTTATTAAAACCTGCAAAAGCCTTTTTGTCAAGTAATGTAAATACATTTTAAAATAGTTTATTGTGCATCCACATTATATTTAAAGTTGCTTAAGCGAAATCAAGGCGTTTATAAGACTGGTTTATTCATTCTTTATACTGTAGACGTATAGATTTTTTATTGATACAACATTGCTGTTAGAAAAGAAAAGTGTAGAGACATTATTGCTTGATGATGTCAGGAACCGATGAACCGGTTCAATGAGCCGATCTATCCGAAAAGAACCGGTTCGCGGAAATGATTCAGACTTTGCATCACTAGTAGAAGGCGCAGAAAGATGGAGTTCTGGGACGGTGGTGATAAAAAAACAGAGAGAACAGGTAACTACAGAGTTGGGGAATCACAAGTGCTAAATGAAATCAACATCTTCATAAAGCATTTCAGCAGATGGAAGCATAAAGTGCTCCAAAATCTCCTGGTAGACAGCTGCATTGACTTTGGACTTGATGAAACACAATGAACCAACACTAGCAGATGAAATGGCACCCAAATCATCTCTGACTGCTGAAACTTCACACTGGACTTTGGATTCTGTTCCTCTCCAGTCTTCCTCCAGACTCCAGACGTTGATTTCCAAATTAAATGCAATATTTACTTTCATCTGAAAAGAGGACTGTAGACCACTGAGCAAGTCCAGTTCTTTTTCTCCTTACCCCAAATGAGATGCTTCTGACATTTTTTCTGGTTCAGGAGTGGCTTGGTTCTTGGAATGTGACAGCTGTAGCTCTTTTCCTGAAGACGTTTGAACATGGTAAATCTTGATGCACTGACTCTGGCTTCATTCCACTCCTTGTGAATCTCTCCCAATTCTTGAATCGACTTTTCCTGACAATGTTCCCAAGGCTGTGGTCATCCCTTTTGCTTGTGCACCTTTTCCTACCACACTTTTTCCTTCCAGTCAACTTTCTATTAATATATTTTGATACAGCCAGCCCTTTCAGGAATTACATTCTGTGTCTTACCCTCCTTGTGGAGGATGTTAATGATTGTCTTTTGGACAACTGTCAAGTCAGTAATTTTTCCCATAATTGTGGTTGCATGTTCTAAACTAGCCAAGGAGGTACCCAGTATTTGATACTCAAAATTAATCAAACTAATCAAGCTCAAAATGTAATATTTCTAATTTTTTTTGAGATACTGAATTTTCGTAGAGACCTTTTCTATGGTATTATTATAATTTTTTTATTTTTCAGATACACCTGTACTATCGTCTATGACTGAGCTGGTGATTTTGAAATTTGACTGCTGGACAGCTTGGTCCCCCGCCTTGGTCCCCCCCCCCCCCCCCCAGTTAAAAAATCCCATCTGCGCCCCTGTAACACAAAATGTATATTTTGAATAAACTCTGTTCTTTTTAACTTTTTTTTTATCAATGTATCCTGAAAAATATCACATGTCCCAAAAAATATTAAGCAGCACAATTGTTTCCAACATTGATTATACATTTGCATATTAGAATGATTTCTGATGGATCATGTAAGACTGAAAATACAGCTTTGCTTTACAGGAATAAATTATATTTTAAAGTATATTCAAATAAAAAACTTTTATTTTAAATTGAAATAATATTCCACAATTATTTTGTGAAATAATAATCAGTTTTTTTCATCAAATAGATACAGCCTTGATGAGTCTAAGAAATTTCTTTAAAAAAATGTATAAAAATGATTACAAACTTTTGAATGGCAGTGTATTATACTGTAAAAAAAAAAAAAAAAAAAAAAAATTATAATCTTAAACATAAAATAGCATGTTAAAGTTAAAAGTTACATACTTTTTTGTGTGTCCGTTGTACAGGTGTAGTATAAAGATTGTTTTGCTCAGGCAGCTGAAATGTCCACCCAATAGAGAAAAGTTTTGATCTGCAAGAAAAACAAAATGCAATTAGTGCTCCAATGAAGTGGAATACTTTTGAAAAGTCTATTTGTGGTGGCCAGTTTTAATTTTGTGACAGGCTGTATATAGTTATATGAAGATTTTATTAAAAAAAAACGAACTGATTTTGATGTAAACTATATTTTGCTTAATACTTAAACTGTTGTATATAAAATCATGTTACTTAATTTAGAATAAATTGTAGATTCTCAGGCAAAATGTGATGCAGTTTTAAACTGCTAACTTCGAACCATAATGCTAATACAACTAAATAAACATTGGATGACAGGGGTGGGGTAAATTGTAACACATTTTAGCATCCCTTTACATAGAACTGAAAACTTTAATGTTGTCTAAATGGAGCTTTTTTTGGCAGCTCAAAGCTAAAGGACGTTTGGATAAAATGTGCTCTATGCAGTTTTTGGAACCACCAAATCTGCATTCGGGGTAAAAACATCGGTTTGTCACCATTATCACTCTGATTGAGAAACTTCATACATAGACACAATCTCACACACAAATTTGTACGTTTTCTTGTTAGATCTAAAGTACATATTCTTTACTTCGGTACAATGGAGATGAGTGTTCAATATAAGCATATTTTGTTTGTTCTAGTCTAATTTACACACACACACGCACATACTCCTGCATCGTTCTGAGCATGGATTTGAGCTGTGGTCATTTGTAGAAAGTGCAACATTGTTTTATATTGTGCCACCACAGTAGTCTACTGCCACCGGTGGTAGAGCCTGTGATGTCCCGCACTCTATAACAAGCATGATCCAAATACTACATTGCCGATCTGGAGACATCTCCATTCATGTCTCCCATCAGCACTTGTACAAGTTGTGCCTGGTTGGTCAGGTTTGGTGAGGCTTTCTCCGAACTGGCCAAATAGAAATGAGACAGCGATAAATAAAAAGATTTTAAAGCAATACTCCACACCAAATTTTTACTTATTTTTTGTCATTAATTACTGACTTAATTACTGATTGTTTTATTTTTTTTGTCATTAATGACTATGTCGTTCCAAACCCGTAAAAGCTTTGTTCATCTTCGGAACACAATTTAAGTTATTTTGGATGAAAACCAGGGGGCTTTTTACTATCCCATAGAATGCCAAGTAAGTTACACTTTCAAAGTCCAGAAAAGTAGAAAAAAAGTAGTCAGAATATCAAATTCCTCTCCTCTTTTTCTCTCCACATCACCGTTGCGCCATTTTGGAGATTATGAGCTGAACGCAGCCAGCGTATGCTCTTCTGAGTCAGCTGTGTCATAAGTTTGCACTGTTTTCTTTCAAATATGCCTAAAAAACATATCCTTGTGGCTCCACTGGTACAGGTCACAATTTGATACGATTTCGGTACAACAGGATTTTTTTTACTATGCTCAGTTTCTTTTCATTTATTTTGAACAGACAGTATTACAAATTACGATTACACTTTTTAATGTAATTAGTTACATGATGTGGTGATTAATCAGTTGAATTAATCGCACATCAAATTTGAAGAAACTACTTCCAAAAGATAATTTAAAGTCATTGTTGTGTAAAGAATCAAACAGGCATTAAAAAAGTAGGTTCGCTTGATAAAAAAAAAAAATATTTTGCTTGATAAATTCTTTACATATAGCCTACTCTTTTGGACCATGTGAGTCATTTTTGGTTTGGTGAACTATAACCTTAATAATTTATTTACTTAATTTTATTATTATCATTACTATGAAAATATGTAATTATATCTTTAATGAATGATACTCTAAATAATAAAATAAAACTGCCAGTAGGTGGTGGCAAATGTCTTAATGACTAAGTCATCGAGTCATTTATTCATTAATTTGATTTGTTCAAATGGCTGATTCATTCAGGAGTGAAGTAAATGGTTCTTTGTGAATGGTTCATTGAATCATTAGGCTTGTTCGACTCGAAGCGGGTCATCACCATCAGACCGATCAGTTGGTGACATCAAAGTACCTTAGAGAGCAGACGACTCCTTGTGCTTTTGAACCCCTCGCGGTACTTTGTCATACACCGATCAGTCTGTGCAGCGCCACTTCAAAGCCAACGCATATGCCATTGGTTTAACGCGCCAAATGGTTCACCAGATTCATTCAAAACGTGGATTAAGAAATTAAATGGGGTTTGGGTTGTGGGTTGCTCGGAGATGAACAGTTCTGCTTTGTCTTTATCTTCTGGTTGGCAAAATTCAGCAAAACAGACAACATTGTGTCTAAAATAACACAGTATTAACTTCTTAATGAACTGTTGTATAAGATGAGTATCACATTTACACTAGCGTGATATTGCACCTACTACTTGTGTGATATTTCTTAATTATGTGATGTAAATATGAGACAATCTCAATAGGGCGTTTTGCTCCATATCTTGAATTTTAGGGACATTTTCTAGGCTCCATCATGCAGTAAGTTGTTGCCCTGCCTCATATTAGTCATCAATCTACTTTATGAAATAGCAGATGATCCACATAGGTCTGGGGCGGGGCAAGTGCGTCAAATGCATTAATAATTTTAACGTGTTATTTTTTCTCCATAATTAATTAACCTAATTAATGCATTAAATTACCGGCCCTAATATATAATCTGCAGTAGGCCTACATTTATACATACAAGAAATAAATTCTTGAAATATATTTGATTTAGTTTAAAGATAAACAAGGGGGAAAAAACAGTGTGACACGTATCGTAACCTATATATGATGAGTTTCAGTTCATACACACACACATACACACACAACTATAATTGACATAAAAAATAATAGTTTATATATATATCCCTGGGTACTTTGTATAAGAGTTTAAGAACTCTAGATCAAAGATTCTGTGAATTACAGATATTGAAACAAAATGTGTTCACACACCTGGTCTCCTCCTACGTACTTATTTTATTTGATTTCATTTCAGGGTTTTTTTTTTTGACTGAGACAATGCACATCTAAAATACATAAATATACAATGTGCCAGAATTAGCCAAAAGGCTACTTTGAATCTGGAGTCCATGGACTGATGGTAAAATTGATAAAATTATAGTATAAAATATACAGTAGTAAAAATGCTTAGCACTTCTGTATCTTTCAGTAAAAAATATATTTTGAATAAACAGCAGCATTTTTCGAATAATTCACAAAGAAACATGAAATGTGAAGAACAAACAAAAAACCTTATCTTTTAGTCACACAGGAATGCCATTAAAATTAAACTTTAGCCATGCATCTTTAGGAAGGCTATGCAAAGAGATTTTCTTTACATCCACTGACAGAGATTTTATGTTCTTACTCTACATTTTTATCCAGCAGCAGCATCTTTCTTGTGATTGATGGACACAAGTGTTCACCTGCTAGCACAAATTTATCGGTGACACTTTATTTTAAGGTCCAATTCTCAGCATTAGCAAACCATTAACTATGACTTTTAGTAAGGTAGATGTTAAGTTCAGGAATAGGGTAGGATTAGGGATGTAGAATATGCTCATGCAGAATAGGTTTTTTATAAGCACTAACAAAGTCGATATGTTAATAATAGGCATGCTAATAAGAAACTAGTTAATAGTGAGAATTGGTTACTATAACAAAGTGTTACCAATTTAGCAAATCAGAAATTAAGCAAAAAAAAAAAAAAAAAAAAAAAACATCACATGATGTGTTATGGTAATGGAGAAAAGGAAACTGAGAACATCCCCTACTTAGCTCTGCTAAAGTTGACAGCCCTATTAAGTAAACCTGTCAGTTGTGTCAAAATATAGTTGAGGGTGTTAAAATGAATGTACCTCAACACAGAATCTGGTCTCCACCTGCCATCAACAATAGCAGATTACAGGAAGCACACCAGTGGGAATTCATCACATTAGCTGCCGTCTGCATCACATCTCTTCTAATCTATGATATTTATGACTTGCTTGAAAATCTCATTTCTGTAATTGTGCAATATGGAGGGTATGCATTTGATACGTTATAATTCCCTCTATAAAGCGCCTCTGAAAAATCGCTAATATTTGCTAATGTCATATCATTACAGACTGCATGATAGTGCCACAGCATATGTCTGATCAGGGGCGATAACTGCCATAGACATTGATGGGGGCTAATCCCCCAATAATTAGAAATCGCTAAACCATTTTCTCAAATATTGCCTATTCGAGAGAGAGAGAGAGAGAGAGAGAGAGAGAAAGAGAGAGAAAGAGAGAGAGAGAAATGGAAGTTGCGTGTATTCGCGTCTGTGCATTTATCTTTTTAGAGTGATTTTACTGAAAAACACAGATTGTATCCTCTCGTCGCTGGAAAATATAATGTAGCGATTCAGTTTTTAAACTGTATTTAATAAAAGTCGTGGGGCAGCATTGACAAGTTTATTTTCTCCTGGATGTGTGAGCTGTGCGATTTCCGATATGTGTGTGTCAGTAAGAAGCTCATTAATACAGAACGATAATTAAAGGCTCTAATGCACACCAGCACACCAGTATATTGTGTAAGAGCTAGACGACGAATGATGACGTGTGATGGTATAGTAGTGGTGGCCCAATCCTTAGGGGAATATTTTCTCCTCTACCCCTTGACACTCTGTTTCAAGGGACAAGGGGAAGGGGTAGGTGGAGGGGTATGGGAAGGGGAAGGGGTATAAAATAGAATTGGGATTGGACCTTACAGTGCAGAAAAATGTGACCAAATCAGCACAAACCACATGGAATGTGATTTTTTGATGTGTGACCCAGGGCGTATTACAGAAAGATCCTAACTTTAAAATATTATCTTATCTGTTTGGTAACCATGGTAATTTCTGTTAGGACCACATTTAGGACAAAAATTATAACAGAATAGCATTCCCTAAAAGTATTATCTTATCTTAACTAAAGATAGGAAGGGGGTATTAAAGAAACCTACTAACTTGACAAAAAATCCTAAAAACGGTCTTAAATTTTGAACAACCTCACAGCTGTCTTCAAAATTATTTGAAATTTAACAGAAAACACGCTTACAATTGCACAGTTCAATGATGGCATTCCCTTTATTGGTAACCAGGGCTTATGAACTGGTTCAACCAGAAACAAACTCAATTTTGAAAGGAACATAAACAGAAATTAAATTTTATAGTTCCAAACAGAATCGAAAATATTAAATGGCCATTAATCAGATAATAATGTTATTTTATCATTCCATTTAATATTTAAAATTTGCTGTCAAACAATCAGGGATTTCCATTAGTACTATGGCATGCAAATGTGATACTTACTTCAGGAATAGGGTAGGATTAGGGATGTAGAATATGCTCATGCAGAATAGGTTTTTTATAAGCACTAACAAAGTCGATATGTTAATAATAGGCATGCTAAGAAGAAACTAGTTAATAGTGAGAATTGGTTACTATAACAAAGTGTTACCAATTTAGCAAATCAGAAATTAAGCAAAAAAAAAAAAAAAAAAAAAAAACATCACATGATGTGTTATGGTAATGGAGAAAAGGAAACTGAGAACATCCCCTACTTAGCTCTGCTAAAGTTGACAGCCCTATTAAGTAAACCTGTCAGTTGTGTCAAAATATAGTTGAGGGTGTTAAAATGAATGTACCTCAACACAGAATCTGGTCTCCACCTGCCATCAACAATAGCAGATTACAGGAAGCACACCAGTGGGAATTCATCACATTAGCTGCCGTCAATAATTAGAAATCGCTAAACCATTTTCTCAAATATTGCCTATTCGAGAGAGAGAGAGAGAGAGAGAGAGAGAAAGAGAGAGAAAGAGAGAGAGAGAAATGGAAGTTGCGTGTATTCGCGTCTGTGCATTTATCTTTTTAGAGTGATTTTACTGAAAAACACAGATTGTATCCTCTCGTCGCTGGAAAATATAATGTAGCGATTCCGTTTTTAAACTGTATTTAATAAAAGTCGTGGGGCAGCATTGACAAGTTTATTTTCTCCTGGATGTGTGAGCTGTGCGATTTCCGATATGTGTGTGTCAGTAAGAAGCTCATTAATACAGAACGATAATTAAAGGCTCTAATGCACACCAGCACACCAGTATATTGTGTAAGAGCTAGACGACGAATGATGACGTGTGATGGTATAGTAGTGGTGGCCCAATCCTTAGGGGAATATTTTCTCCTCTACCCCTTGACACTCTGTTTCAAGGGACAAGGGGAAGGGGTAGGTGGAGGGGTTTTCCATTAGTACTATGGCATGCAAATGTGATACTTACGCATCAAACGAGTGAAATGCGCGGGTTCAGCTGTGAACTCATCATAGGTAAGTCGCAATCGCTATGCATCAGCGTTAGAGTTTATCCGAGTATAGTGTAAGAAGGATTCAACAGATAATACACACCTGCATCGGTTCTGTGAATGGAGAAAATTGATTAAAACTATAGGCTTACATAAAAAGGAATATATAGACATATAAATGAAATATATTTAACTTAAATAACTGACAGATTAACAGAATGAAAGAAAAAAATGTGCTGAGTTACGGTTCATTGTGACGCGTTCCAAAGTTCTTGGAAAGAAAACTGAGACTCTTCTTCATTTAGCAAAAGCTTCACAGTTTTATTTATTTTGCAAAAGCTTCACAGTTTTTGGATTAGTATAACCAACCAGCGTTGGACCATTGTGACAGTGCCTCACACGCGCACGCAACATATTTTTGTGACTATGCATTATCAGAATAAAATACAATTAAAGAAACAAATAAAAAGTTACACTGTTCCGTTGTTGAATCTGTTGCGTTCAGCATGACCAGTGACTTACTGTGCTATAGCCGATGAAGGATGATGTTTTATATCAATTAAAGTACAAAGCATATAATAAATAATATTTTAGCATCTAGATACTTAGCTAATATATAAACATTTGGATTCCTGACGAATGAGAGGTAGGCATCAGTTTCACCTTAAATTAATTTGTTTTTGGTTTGACGTTTTTATAGCCTAAACACATAGCCTTAACTTTAGAGGATTTGTTGAGAGAAACTAATACCTGTTTATAGTGTTTGTAAACATTTTTCTTTAGCCTACTGGCATTTTAGCCTACATTATTCCTGAATGTAATAGAGCCAATAAAATGTGACGTGAGCCTATACTCAACTTATGTTTTTATGTTTTGTTTTGTTTTTTTTTTACTCTCAAAAATAAATCTTATACAAGTAAAATATTTTAACAATGCAGCAACCATTTTTAAAATGTCTTAAAAATACTTGAATGTCTTTAAAGTGTTGATTGATTTTTTACTTTGTTTAGCAGCTTACACTTGGCCAAAATCTTGAAAGGATGATGCTATATTGGCTGTGAAAAAGCACAGCGGGTTATAGTCTAACGTTACCAGATCTCTTCCTGTTTCTTTTTTTTGAGTAAAGAAAACACTGTAATATATTATTATTAGGCTATTATTATTTTTATTATTATTGGAATTTGTTTAAAAAAAAATAACGATATTAACCATTTTTCTTCTACTTGAACCAGTTTCAGAATGGAAATAATACAGAAGAAGGCAGGAACAGAAACGTTAAAATATTGATTCTGCACTGAGTGAAATGATTAAATATTTTTACCAAGCCCTTTTGGTAACACTTTACATTAAGCTTCCTTTTATAAGGTGTTCATAAAGTTGTTCATAAATGACTATCGTATTTTTCGGACTAAAAGTTGCACCTGAGTATAAGTCGCATCAGTCCAAAAATATGTCATGACAAGGAAAAAAACATATATAAGTCGCACCGGACTATAAGTCGCATTTATTTAGAACCAAGAACCAAGAGAAATCATTACCGTCTCCAGCCGCGAGAGGGCGCTCTATGCTCCATCTTAGGTATGACTTCCTTCTTTCAGACGAATCCAGTCGGAGTTATATAAAATAGTGTCCTGGCTACTTCAAGCTCTATCATCGCAGTCAGCGGGTGTTGCATTTGAACGTTCCACAAGTTGATAAATAAAGCATGCGCGTGATGCAGACGACTCTGGGGGATGAATAAATGCCTCCTGTAGCGAATCCTTGTTTTTTTATAGGAAAAATATGAATATTTCAAATGTAATGAACACTTTTCTCTCACTTCCGTTATCTGTCATACATGGAAGACCTTTTGGTGGATGACATAAGATGTCGGCGTTGCGTGATTAGTGACGAAATCAGGAAAAAATGGCACCCCAGGTGTGGTTTGTCGCTCCTTAGTAGTTATAATTTTGTTTGTTTGTCCTATTTTGTCTTGAATTTTTTTCATAATCATCTTCACTAAGAACGAACTCCTGGACATCAGAAATAGCACACCAAATAACTTTCTGCTGACATTTGAACATTAAGATGTTTTACTGGACATTTTAGTCAGAGGAACTGCGTTCCTATACAAGCGCTCCAAGCGATACAAATGAGGAAAGTGCGCCAGCATGCCCATGAAATTCTGACAGTGCAGATTTAGGACTCCACTCCCGAGCATTCATCTGGCGAAACTCCGCTTCCTAGCAAAAAATCTGACGAACTATGACTCCACACCCGCACAAACAAGGACTTTTTAAACTCCTCTGTGCTCTGCTTCACAGAAACATGGCTTCCAGCTGTTCAGACAGGTTGCATTACCAAGATGTCTGTGAAAACGAGAGGAGGTGAATTATGTTTTTATGTATGGAATTTTTAATATCTGTTCACTTGTCTATCATATATATATATATATATATATATATATATATATATATAACATAACATTTAGCGAAATTACCCTTGCATTTAGGCTATTTATTCTTGGAAACTAAAATTTATCAAGTATAAACAAAAAACACTTTTTGGTTTAATTTGTTAACATTAGTTACCTACACAACATGAACATGGCAAATAACATTTACCGTCTTTAACTGCAGTTAATATATTAACCTAATTTCAAAATTTACTAATACATTATTAAGAACAAAAGTTGTTACTGTTGACATTATTTAACGGATCAGAGCTAACATGAACTAACAAAGAACAGTTGTTTTTTTTAACAGTATCAAATATTAATGCATATTGTAACAAATGCATTGCTCATTATTATATAATGTTAATTTCAGCATTAATTATACCTTATTGTAAAGAGACACCAAAACTGCAGTGTTAGCAGAATAAGTGGCTGCGCCCAGCATGATTAATATTTAGTGTGAAGCATGCTAATTAAAGAGATTTCACCCAAGGAATGAAAATAATTTACTCCCCTTCCTACTGTCCATCCCTGACAATCTTATTGGGTTTGATTACCAGCATTCTTCAAACTTTATTCTTTGAGTTCTGCAGAAAAACAAAAGTCAGAGGTTTGGTAAAACATAAATGACAGAATTCTGGTTAACTTTACATTAAAGTAAATTAATAAACACTTTTCACCAGTTATGGCTATGCAGAAAAATAACAGTGAAAACTGCAATAAAATGCTTGAAAGATACACATTCAGTAGATCAAAAGCTTGCTGTAGATCAGGTCTCTTCAGGTAATATTCCCGGCAGTTACTGCAGAAAATAACATGGTGAAATGGTCAATGCAGACGTTTTATTTGAACTCACTTTGTAATTGGCTCTAATGCTCCTTGCAAGTCTAGTCAGAAGTATAATAAAGATGATGTCCACTGTCTTGGACTCAAATCACTACTCTGTGTTCACAGGTGTCTGAGTAATGTCTGCCATTCCAACAGCGATGACACTTCTCTCGGTCACTACAAAACATAGAAATGTTAAAAGAAATTTGTAGCATGTGAAGATATATATTCAGTTACTCCTGTGTGTCTCTACATCCCGAGTGAAGAAGCAGTTAAAGTAAAGTGATGAACTGATGCTGTGTTTGTCTTGTAGTCACATGTAATTTGGCAGAGATGAGCATCTGCACATGTCAGTCTGCTTGTATTTAGCATCTGTAAAGGCAGAACAGAGGTATTCCAGATGATCTCAGACATACTGATGCATATATGACTGCAGTACATTCTCATTATAAAAATAACTGAAACTAGCTTATTAGCTTATGTATTTAGTTGAGGTTTTCTGAAAACAACGACCTAATACTTAAATCTTCACTCATACATATTTCAAGAAATCTTGGGAAAAAACTATGTTTGCTTATTGCAACTGCATTTAAAAAAAATAAGAATATGGAGGCTAAAAATACAACAAAACCTTTCTCTTTGTATTTGCTGGAACGCCATCATCCTCCTCTTCCTCATGTGTTTGTTGGTGGACTGTTGTGTTGCTAGTCAGTGTTCTGCAGCGTAAACACTTCTAGAGAGAACCGAGGTTACATTTAGTAACCGAGTACGTTCTCTTACGAGAGCTCTCTCGTACTGCTAAGACGCTACGGGAACCCAATGTAAAACGCCGTGCGCGCAGGGATCACACACCAATAAACCTGAAGCAACGCCCAGGATTTACAGTGCACAGTCACCTGAGGAACTCACAGAGAGTCCAGGACAGGAAGGGGGGAAGCCCTCCGTCCCATATCTAGCAGCATCCGTAGATGCGGCAATATGACATCACACAGCCGAGGCAAGGCCTGACCAATGTGGCAATGCGGGTCTTACGCAATACTGCCCATATAACAGTCGGCAGCGCATAACGCTCACTAACTCAGAGTTCCCTTCAGGGCCCTGATTCGACTATACCGACAGCAGTCTTGCTTGCAAGGCGGGAACCTCCAGGTTATAGAACCTGATAAATGTAGACGGCGAGGCCCAACCTGCCGCCATACATATATCCTGCAAGGAGATCCCAGTAGACCACGCCCACGATGAGGCGACGCCCCTTGTGGAGTGTGCTGGACAGGCCCCTGGAAGCGTAAGCTAACGCTATAGCGTCAACTATCCATCTGGATAGAGTCTGTCTCGAAACAGCCATTCCCTTGGAACGTCCACCGGACGAGACAAACAGCTGCTCAGTCTGTCGAAAGGCAGCAGAGCGAGACACATAAGCTCTTAAAACCCTGACAGGGCAAAGAAGACTCGAGTCTCTATCCTCTCCTGACACCGGCAGGGCAGACAGGGCAATAACCTGAGCCCGAAACGGCGTGTTGAGGGATTTCGGCACATAACCGTGCCTAGGTTCGAGTATGACCTTTGAGTCATTAGGCCCAAACTCCAAGCACGACTGGCTCACCGAGAGCGCGTGCAGATCACCCACACGCTTTACTGAAGCGAGAGCCAACAAGAATAATGTCTTGAACGACAGATGCTGAAGGCTAATTGATTGGATAGGCTCAAAAGGTGGACCCTTCATGGCCTCCAAAACCGCCGCGAGGTCCCACATAGGGACTGACGGAGGTCTGGGAGGATTCAGCCTCCTAGCTCCTCTAAGGAAGCGGATGACCAAATCATTCCTTCCTATTGACTGACCGAGCGCTGTTTCAGAAAACGCTGCGATGGCCGCTACATAAACTTTGAGCGTGGATGGGGCTCTGCCCTTATCCAACAGCTCCTGTAGGAAGGAGAGAACCTCTGTCACCTCACAACTAAGGGGTGAACATCCTCGAGCTGTGCACCAGCTGGAGAACACCGACCACTTCGAGGCATACAGACGTCATGTCGACGGAGCTCTAGCCTGAGTGATGGTATTTAGCACTCCCACTGCGAGATCAGCGGGTAACCGTTGAGCGCCCACACATGGAGGGACCACCACTCCGGTTGAGGGTGCCAAATCGAACCCCTGGCCTGCGAGAGGAGGTCCCTCCTCAACGGTACTGGCCACGGGGCGTCATCTGCTAACTGCATCAAATCTGGGAACCATGGTTGGTTCTTCCAAAGAGGTGCTACAAGCAGTATTGAACATCTCGTTTCCCTCACCCGTTCCATCACCTGCGGAAGGAGGGAGACGGGAGGGAAAGCATAAAGCGGGCAGCACGGCCATTTCCGTGACAGCGCGCTTTCGTTCTTGGAAAAGAACGCGGGGCAGTAAGCGTTTTCGTGGGACGCAAAGAGGTCCACCTCCGCCCTGCCAAATCTCTCCCACAGCAGCCCGTAGGAACATTGCCTCTGGACAGCCTGTCTGGACCCAGATTCTGTAGCCCAGGCACATGCTCTGCCCTCAGCGAACGCACGTTGCGCTGAGCCCAAACCAGGAGGCGTTCCGTCAGCCTGTACAGGTTTCGGGACCCGAGACCGCCCTGGCGATTTATGTAGGACACCACAGACATGTTGTCCGAACGGACTAAGACGTGGTGGTCCTTGATTTGGGGACAAAAGCGCATCAGCGCGTTCTCCACTGCCAGCATTTCCAGACAGTTGATATGATGGAGCTTTTCCCGTTCTGACCACAGGCCAAAGGACGGTCTGCCCTCGAGCAGCGCTCCCCATCCCGAAGTGGAGGCGTCCGTCGACACCATCTTCACATTCGGGGAAGTCCCCAGGCTTACACCTTATTGGTACCAGCCGTTTGCTGTCCAGGGTTTCAGGGCTGTGACACAGCTCTGATTGACCTTGAGACGCAGTCGACCAGACACCCACGCTCTGCGCGGCACCTGCGCCTTCAGCCAGAGCTGCAGGGGGCGCATGCGGAGCAGGCCCAGCTGCAGAACCGGAGATGCTGAGGCCATGAGACCCAGCACCTTCTGACAGTGTTTGAGCGAAGCACAAAACTCGCTGCGCGCTGTGGTGACAGCCGCGCCGACATGGAACACGAGTTCAGAACTATACCCAAAAACAGAATCGTCTGACTGGGGTTCAGCGAACTCTTCGCCCAATTGACACTGAGACCGAGCTTCTCGAGGTGATCGAGTAAAACGGCCCTGTGCTCCACGAGCTCCGCTCGTGATCGAGCCAGAATCAGCCAGTCATCCAAATAATTCAGCACTCGCATGCCTCTGAGTCTAAGAGGAGCGAGCGCTACATCCATGCACCTCGTAAACGTACGAGGAGCCCGGACAAGCCGAACGGCAGGACTGTAAACTGGTATGCCTGGCCCTCGAAGGCGAATCTCAAATATCGCCTGTGACTTGACGCTATCTGTATTTGAAAATACGCGTCCTTCAGATCTATTGACATGAACCAGTCCCCTCTGCGAATCTGTGCGAGGAGCTTCCTGGTCGTAAGCATTCTGAAACTGCATTTCAGCAATGCCTTGTTCAGCTGTCTTAGATCCAGTATGGGCCTGAGACCCCCGTCTCTCTTGGGCACCAGAAAGTATCTGCTGTACAGCCCCCCCTCGCTTTGAGCTCGAGACACAGTCTCTACAGCCCCTTTGCTCAACAGTTTTGATATTTCGGCCCGAAGTATGTGTGCTACTTCTGTTTTGACCATAGTTTCGACGCGCGCCAAGAATCGCGGAGGGCGTCGAAAAAACTGTAGCGAGTAGCCTCTCTTTATAATGCCTAGCACCCAATCCGAAACCCCTGGAAGCGCTGACCATGCATCTGCATGAATGGCTAAAGGCTGGATGCGAAGCGCGCTCTGTTGACTGGGCAACGGCGGCGCTTGGGTGCGCTGCACCATGGGTGTTACGCCTGTGGCATTTGAGGCGGGGAATGCGCTGATCACAGCGGGCAGATCGCTCGTCTTCGACCCCATCCCGGTGCTTAACCGATTGGGGGAGGGCTGAGCGGGTCCCGTGGGACTCGTGATGTCTGCGAGTAACTGTGGGCTGCAAGCGTGCACATTTACCACTTTCGACTCGCTGTCTGTCTGGGCAGAGCGTACATAATGTATGTGGGCACGTTTACTATGTGGCGCGTGTGACCGATCTGAGTCGATCTTATGTGCGCGAGCCCTGTGTGCAGGGCTGTGCTTACATGTGGAGATGGGCACTGAGGAGTGGGCATCGTCACTACATTTATAGCACCATCGGCCATGGCCGGACGAATGTGCACGGGTTTCTTTTTTACAAAAACCACATGACGCGTGTGACATAGTGATTGTGGGCACTGAGGAGTGGGCACGTTTACAATGTAGTGTGCGTGATCGACTTGAGTCGCTTTTATGGGCGCGGGCCCTGTGTGCAGGGCTGTGCTTACATGTGGAGATGGGCACTGAGGAGTGGGCATCGTCACTACATTTATAGCACCTTCGGCCGTGGCTGGACGAACGTGCACGGGTTTTGTTTTTACAGAAACCACATGGCGCGTGTGACATAGTGATTGTGGGCACTGAGGAGTGGGCACGTTTACTATGTAGTGCGCGTGATCGACTTGAGTCACTTTTATGGGCGCGAGCCCTGTGAGAAGGGCTGTGCTTATATGTGGAGAAGGGCACTGAGCAGTGGGCATCGTCACTACATATATAGCACCATCGGCTGTGGCCGGGACACCAGAAATTACACATTTTTCGGGAAATATCTGGGTAGCCGTGATAACGGTTTTTGTGTGCAGGCAAGCGGGCAACCGTACAGGCTTGCGCATTGCAAAAGACGCTGAAACAGTCACAATCCCTGGAACTGAAACAGCGGCGCGCTTAGGTGAGAGCCCGGCCACAGCGGAACTCGTACACCGGCGGTTCGATGAAGCAGCCATCGCGTGTAGTGCAGACGCAGCGTCATGCAGCAGGCATAGATGGCTTTCCTAGGATGGCTTCGGGGCTCCCGGCCTCACCGTAATCCTCTGCCGCGGTCCCCGCGGCGCAGGGCGACGGCCGGTAGAGCGAGAACGGGGGTCTCGAGCTGCGTTGCTGAAGCTGTTGTGATAACGGCTTTTGTGTACAGGCAAGCTGGCAACTGTGCAGGCTTGCACGTTGCAGAAAACGCTGAGACAGTCACAATTCCTGGAACTGAAACAGCGGCGCGCTTGGGTGAGAGCTCGGCCAAAGCGGAACTCGTACATCTGCGCTTCGATGAAGCAGGCATCATGAGTAGTGCAGACGCAGCGTCACACAGCAGGCTTTAGATGGCAACACCGCTTTTGCCGCCGTCCAGCAGAGGGCGGACAAAGGTGCATCGCTATCGCCTGTTCCACCGGCGGAAGTGACTGGTAGTTCCTGTTTTTAGCATCATCCAGTGTGGAGAATGCTAGTGAGACAGACGAACGAGTTCGCGCTGAATATGGAGCGTTCCAAGCCTTCGCCACCTCTTCGTGAAGCTCAGGAAGAAATGAGGCGGGCTTTGAGAAGTACGCTCATCCGAAAGGAAAATACCATCCAGCCGGGAACGAGAGGGGGGGCGCTGGTGCAGACCACTCGCGGCCGAGACTCGTCGCGGCCAACGTGAGCACTTGCCCCGGCTCCTTCTCGATGTCAGCTCGTCTGCTGGGCTTCTGAGCAGAAGGCGCGAGATCCTCGGAGCTCGCCCAGCCCTCACTGCCCAAAGCTAGCAGAGAGCGCGTGTCCTCTTCCCCCGACGCGGCCCTGAGATCGACTTCTTCGGACGACGCGCCGGCAAACAGCGGGCGCTGCCCACCGGGAAGCAATGCAGGGGAGGCCGGTGAAGCAGGGCGAACCGGCGAGCTCGGTTGAGCTGAAGACGGTTCTGGAATCAGCTGGAAGCAGCGCTTTCACGGCGCCTCAGTGCAGCGGAGAATGCAGGCTCAGAGAAAAAGGCCAGGCGAGTCCTCAGAGTCACCATGGCAACAGCTCGCAGTGAGGGCATCTGCCGTCAGCGAGCGCGAGCGCTGCATGATCTTCACCCAGGCAGGAGACACAGATGACGTACCGGTCTCCCTCGCTGAGTGGGACTCTGACGAGCCGCAGGAAGGCATCTTAAAAAAGACGCAAGCTCTTTTACGAGTGTCTGTCGCAAGGTGAACACACACACACATAAAGAACAGTTGGATATAACAGATTTGAAAGGATATAGGCGCCGGACAGCGCAGCAGGAACGGCAGTGGAAGGCGGCGAAGGCCGGCAGCTTCAAAATGGCTCGTCCCGCTGATATGCTTCTCAGATGGCGCTTGCTTCCTTCGTGATCCAGCGATGCGTGAGCTTCGCTGAAGAGATGAAAAATCAGGTGAGTCAGTCTTTTCGAGCTCCTTTTATAGGTTGGGCCACACCCGTTTCGGCGTGAAGTGGCAAGAAGGGCGCGAAGCGCCCTTATTGGTCTGATGTTGCATCAGCCTGCGCTCGATAGGCTGTGCAGTTGCCGCAGAACAAGCCAATGAGCGAACGAGCCGTCTCGCCTATGGCTGTGTACTGCTGCAAATGCGCTTTACAAAAATACAAAATTAAGGATAATTTTTTGCTTCAGTATTTCATGAAAAGAGACTTTTCCCGTAGCGTCTTAGCTAAGACGCAGTATGAGAGAGCTCTCGTAAGACAACAGTGAAAATATAGTGCAATCAGTTCGGACATTGCACAGTGCTCATTCAATAAATGCACAGATAAACAGATGAGTTTTAAGTCTAGATTTAAATGTGACTAGTGTTTTAGCACATCTGATCTCTTCTGGAATCTGATTCCAACTGCGGGCGGCACAGTAACTAAAGGAGGACTCCCCTTGTTTTGTGTGAACCCTTGGTATTTCTAACTGACTCGATCCTAGTGATCTGAGTGATCTGTTAGGCTTATATTCAGTGACCATATCTGCAATATATTTCGGTCCTAGGTCATTTAGTGACTTATATATGAGTAAAAGTACTTTAAAATCAATCCTAAATGTAACTGGAAGCCAGTGTAAGGACCTGAGGACTGGTGTGATATGCTCAGATTTTCTGGTTCTAGTCAGAATCCTGGCAGCAGTGTTCTGGATGAGCTGCAGCTGTCTAATGGTCTTTTTGGGAAGGCCGGTGAGGAGCCCATTACAATAGTCCACCCTGCTGGTGATGAAGGCATGAACAAGTTTCTCCAAGTCTTGGCTGGAAACAAAACATCTAATTCTTGCAATGTTTTTTAAATGATACTATGCTGATTTAGTTACTGCTTTGACATGACTACTGAAACTAAGGTCTGTCTCCAGAATCACACCAAGATTCCTGACTTGATTTTTAGTTGTTTGACCCCTAGAGTCAAGGTATGCATTCACTTTGAACACTTCATCTTTGTTTCCAAATGCAATGACTTCAGTTTTTTCCTTGTTTAACTGAAGAAAGTTCTGGCACATCCAACTATTAATTTCATCAATGCATTGGCAGAGGGAGTCAATGGGGCTGTAGTCATTTGGAGATAAGGCTAGGTAAATCTGGGTATCATCAGCATAGCTGTGATAGGCAATTTGGTTCTTTCTCATGTAAATGCATATGCATATCTCTTTATTTATACAGTTCTATATAGAGTAAATAATGCACAGATCTGTACATAAATCTACTGTTACAGATTCATACATATTATTTATTATGTCTTAATAATAAAAAAAATTGTATATATGTATGTATGTATGCATGCAAGTATGTACCCGGAGTATGTTCTTCAAAGATTTTACATATTATTAAATAACAACAGAACGTTGCAGAGGTAGTCATTGAAATGAGACAAAAGGTGTTGTTTGATGGTATATTACAAAAACTGTTCTATACAAGCTAACCTCGCTTGGTTGTACCGTAAATGTACATATACTCAATAATTCGCTGGCTTCCATGACACATCATCTTATAAAGGGACACATAAACGCTCACTTCAGTGGCCTCCATGTTTACTTCCATATGACAGCAGTGAAAAACTCTAAGGAACTCGGAGGTCCAGTGTCCAGTGGAGGTTTAACTTGTTTAAACTAAAGTTTCTGCTGAATGGCCCCTATCAGACTGCTGACTCTATTTCCTGAACCTGTCAGCATATTCTTCTCTGTGCCACAGTCACTTTACAAGCACCAGCCACTTTATACACCACTCTGTACACTACTGTCAGAAGAATCCTTTTCCACTGTAAAGAGCCTTTCCTGCACTCGAAAGATTCCATGGTTGTTAATGGTTCTTCAGAAAGCAATAGATGTCATAAAATAACTTATATTTTGTGTGGATAGCCAACTCTTTAGTTTTCATAGGTACATATTAACATATTAACAAATGAAACACATACATACATATTTTTACAAATATACAGAACAAAATCCACACGGGACTAAACAGATAGTAATTTATTTATGAAAATAAAGTATTCATAAACATTAATCTACAAAGATGTATATAAATAAGTTGTTTATGTTTGTAAACTGTCTATCTGTGTATCAGAATGTTCTAAAGCCTTGAAGTTTAATGAGAACATTTTGGGATATCCACAACAACTTTTTTCATTTGCAAGGATTGTTTATTGGAAAGCTTATTTTGTGAAAATACAGCAGCGCTTAAAGAGAGTACAGTGAGTAGATGACAGCACTGCTGTAAATATAATACTGCTGAATGATTTATTAATAGCTCATCCAGTACACTGCAGTGCTAAAAATATGAACACTGTGACAGTGGAGAAGGGCAAAAGGGTTGTGTGTGCTAAAACAAGTATATATTTGTGTTTATAAATGTGAAAATGTACAGTACTATTAGCAATGTTTATCTGTGTGGCGCTTTAACTTTAGGTGAAGGGGAATGTTGGGGTGTATTTCTTTGGATCTGTTTTTCTCTATTGCAGCTGAAGACACTGCTGTTATCTGGTGTTCTGATAGCGCTGCCGTTTCTCAAATTTCACTGCTCTTTTGTCTGAGTAACCTGAGAGAGCACACTCTGTCCCTATATTCCCCAAATGTTTGCCATTCCTCCACTATCTGTGATGCTAGGAATATTGGTGGGGATTTTATGGTTCAATATAATATTTCCATGTCTCTTAGCTATTGTAATGTATTCGATAGATGTCCTCACAAGATTACAGGGCTGTGTATTTTCTTTTATACTTTATTTTACTTTTATTAATCATCTTATTCATTGGTGTATTGCTCTTCTATCTTGGCCTGATTACTTGAAATGTATCCCTCTTACTAAAAGTATATAGTTTTTTGACATATTTTTTTTTGACTGTGTAGTAAAATGTTTGAAATTTTGATAATCTTGATGTGTCTTGATAACACACCTCATGACAGATACTGTTTGTATTTGTATGCAAGCTTTTGCAGCTACAGTAGATTAATTCAGTATGCTAACAGCAGCTAGCTTAATTCAGTGTGTAACGTTTTTAAGTGAAAGAGAACTGTCAGTTGACAGCTTCAGCTGTGCAGGTTAAATTCAAAAGCACTTCCGTTCGCTTAAATGTTTGTAACCATCAAAAATATCTCAGCATTAAGTATTTAACCCGATTCCTCGGGAAGGGAATGAAATGAAATGCTGTGTCATGGTGTTGAGACTATGAGAACACATTCAGTATGACTGGTATCTGAGGCAAAATCTGAAAAAAATAAATAAAATTAAAGCTGCAAGCAGCAATGAACGGCCCTCGCACCCGGGCTCACCGGCAGCAAGTGGCTTTAGTAAAAAGGTGAACAGTGAGAAATATGCATTTAAAGTCATAAATATAAGTGGAATATATCAAAGTATATTCCATATACAGTACAGACCAAACGTTTGGACACACCTTCTCATTCAAAGAGTTTTCTTTATTTTCATGACTATGAAAATTGTAGAGTCACACTGAAGGCATCGAGGGCTATTTGAGCAAGAAGGAGAGTGATGGGGTGCTGCGCCAGATGACCTGGCCTCCACAGTCACCGGACCTGAACCCAATCGAGATGGTTTAGGGGTGAGCTGGACCGCAGACAGAAGGCAAAAGGGCCAACAAGTGCTAAGCATCTCTCGGGGAACTCCTTCAAGACTGTTGGAAGACCATTTCAGGTGACTACCTCTTGAAGCTCATCAAGAGAATGCCAAGAGTGTGCAAAGCAGTAATCAAAGCAAAAGGTGGCTACTTTGGAGAACCTACAATATGACATATTTTCAGTTGTTTCACAATTTTTTGTTATGTATATAATTCCATATATAATTCCACATGTGTTAATTCATAGTTTTGATGCCTTCAGTCTGAATCTACAATTTTCATAGTCATGAAAATAAAGAAAACTCTTTGAATGAGAAGGTGTGTCCAAACTTTTGGTCTGTACTGTATGTGCCAATCTTCCTGTTGTCAGCAGGTGGCGCTGTCATTATAATGGAATATTGGCCTTCAGATCTGTTCAGGCCAGGACTCTTATCACACATGTGAAGTTTGGGGAAGATCGGACATTTTATGCCTGAGTTATAACATCTTTTACTCAACCTGTCCTCCAACCAATACGCTCGTATAGGTCGTTTGTCCAAATCCCTGAAATACGACCCATCAGAGCGTATCCTACAATTGCACCCCTATCGGCAAAACGTCGTTTTCATATTAATGTTTTGTACTCTTTTATTTGCACTCTGGTTTGTGTTTCGTGTAGCTCAGTTGGTAGATTATTGCGCTATACCTTGATATGTAATCATGCTATCATGGGTTCGATCCCAGGGAACGGACGTTTACGAAAATGTATATGCTCAATAAATCATAATTTAGCATGATTTCTGTGAGGGTTAGGTTTAGGGGTGGGGTAAGGTGTGGTCATTCGAACGAATAAGCCACCTAGTAAAATATGTAGGAAATACTGTGAGATCGGTGTAAAAAGCCCACACATTGCATTTAAATAAACGTGCGTTTTGATTGGTAATGACGTGATAGGTCATTTTATGACGACAGACGCAACGCGATACTTCCATTATTTTTACGCCCGCTAGATGGCGCTTAACTTTAAAACGTAAATATGGGTCGTAATAAGGTGCTTGTACAAACGACCTATATGGTCGTTTTTTATTGGAGGACAGGCTCCTTTTACTGAGCAACTGAGCAAGGCATCGAACCCCCAACTGCTCCCCGGGCGCCGCAGCATAAATGGCTGCCCACTGCTCTGGGTGTGTGCTCACAGTGTGTGTGTGTGTGTTCACTGCTCTGTGTGTGTGCACCTTGGATGGGTTAAATGCAGAGCACAAATTCTGAGTATGGGTCACCATACTTGGCTGAATGTCACTTCACTTTTCACTTTCACTTTCTTTTATTCCCATGGCGAGACATCGAAATTCGTCACAGCGCCATGGACACGCCTTTTAATGAAAACTCAAGATCTTCACAACTAAACATCGCACAGGCCTTTAAATTAGACTGACCACAAAAAAGACATTGATGTCATAAAATTTCTAGGAGTAGTTCGTCGCAGTGTAAAATATGTCACTTCCTGTTGCCAATAGGTGGCGCTATGACTATAACTGAATATGGCCATATCAATCTGTTCAGGTTCGGAGTCATATATGTGAAGTTTGGGGCAGATTGGACATTGTATGTCTGAGTTATAGCAACTTCATTTTTCATGGCGAATCATCGAAATTCGCCAGGCCGCCACGGACACGCCCTTCAACGAAATCTCAAGATCTTCACAATTTAACATCGCAAAGGCCTTTAGATTAGGTATACCAAATTTGGTGTTGATCTGAATAAATCTCTAGGAGGAGTTCGTTAAAATACAACGCATGGAAATGACAAAAATTACACAAAATTTGCTCATTATATTAAAAATAACCGACTTCCTGTTGGGTTTAAAATTTTGCTCCAAGAGTCTTTTTTGTAGGTATTGGTGTGTTACATGTGTGTGCCAATTTTCGTGCATGTACGTGAAACATAGCTGGAAGGCTACTGATTTTCTTTGTATATGTTGGCGCTGTCGAGCCATTTTGCCACACCCTCTTCTGAATCCTATATGAGATTAAAATTTTCACCAGGTTTGACGCATGTGCAAAGTTTCATGACTGTTTGAGCATGTTTAGGCCCTCAAAAATGCGATTAATTTGGGAGAAGAAGAAGAAGAAGAAGAAGAATAGAGGGAGCAGATACAAAAGGGTCCTCGCACCATCGGAGATGACATAACTGAATCCAATGATGAACTGCCTTTAACTATCATTTTTGCATTATTGACACTGTTTTCCTAATAAATGTTGTTCAGTTGCTTTGACGCAATGTATTTTGTTTAAAGCGCTATATAAATAAAGGTGACATTGACATTGACATTGACATCGGTGCTCGGGCCCTAATAAAATAAATAAATAAATAAAAAATATCCAAAAGGGTAACACTTTATAATAACTGCATGCTATGAATCATTAGTTAAGCATTCTTAAATATTAAATTCATCATTTAGGACTGTCCCTACATTAATAGACAGTAAGTAATCAATTTATAAATGCAGCTACTGCATAAATGCTTCGTTCTTGATTTATGAGGATATCTGTAATGTGTTTAATAATTGTATTTTTTATAATTTATCAATGATCAGTTTATCATACCTAAATTAACTACTACATTAATAAAAAAACAAAACAAAAAAACTGTTATTTAGTTTTATTCAGTGGTTCATAAGATAATTTTGAAAGTGTAAGTAAATAATTGAAAACCATATAAATGTTAATTTATACATATCATTCAGAAATATAGTAATAGTGTGCTAATAAATGCTTTATTAACACATATTCCTGCTGTAATTCATTATTAATTCAGCTAGTATTTAGTAGTTCCGTGAGCTCATCTAAAGTGAAGACTATGTATGCCTTGTAAAGCTTTTACAAAGAAGATTCAAAGGCTCAGGAAACAAACACAATAGAGTAATGCAGAACATATATATGTGTATTTATGTGTGTGTGTTGTAAGTAAAAAATGTGTGAAGAAAAAACCCTCTGCAATATCACATGAAAATAAAAAAGGAAGTGAATACGCAACAACATGAACAACAAAAAAAGAACAAAATAAGCAACAAAAGCGATATATATACGTCAATAAAATAAGCAACAAAACTAGCAAAACCAACAAAATATGCAGAAAATCTGCTATATATTTTGGCTTCGTAAGAAGTTTCCTCGTTTCAGTTTCATGGCTGAGTGAAAATTCAGTGCAAACATGAAAAGTAACCATTTGTTTCATGTTGCATTCAGTCGTGTGTTCATTTTTACGGTTATGTTAGTCAAAGAAATGTTTGCCAAAATAACGCTAAAGTTTCCTGACATATAAGTTGCATGTATGTGCTTTTGTGCATCTATATTTACAATAAGTGAGTTTACTGATGATTTAATGATTGTATGAACCACTATCCATTTCTTACTGGTTTGTAAATAATGTAATACTTAATTTAGAAATGATAAATAGATCATTAATAATTTACGAATGTAGAATTATTAAAAATATTATAGATATGCTCATAAATCAAGAAGAAAGTGTCTATAGTTGCATTTACAGAGTGCTTACTAATGCATATTAATGTTGGTAGAATGCTTTATTAATGATGAATTGACGTTTACCAATGCTTAACTAATAATTCATAGCATGTCGTTGTTATAAAGTGTAGCCAACAGGGTAGAATGTTAATAGAGTATTTTGAGCCATCACAGAATCCTTTGTATCCATATACATAAAGTATTGTGTTGTGTTGTGTTAAGCGAATGGAACTTATAAGTTCTTAGCAGAGCAGTTTTTACAGCATCACAATACAAACTTATCAACCTTCAATGAAAAAGTAGCAGTGATCACATCTCTTTGGGCCCTTTGAGGTCAATGAGTCTTCTCGTCGACCACCAACAACACAACAACGGCCTCTTTAATAGCACTGTCCACTGGCTCAGCTTGCAAAATCAGCATGATCACCAATCTTTGGCGTAACTTGCCCTCACACAGATGCTTAGAAGTATTAGGAGACATGAAAACATGAAAGAAATCTGCAATCTGTAGAAGTGTGCACACTTTTTCAGTATTTTTAGTATTTCAAATTAAAAAAAGTTGGATCAAACTCCATAACTAACCTTTTCCACGCATATTGAAAATATCCAATCAAATACAATGACTCGCAGGGTTGATAAAGTTGTACTGGACCCCAGTAATTATGACCTTGTTTAGGGTGAGGTTGGTCACAGCACTGCTGGGCCACATTCAATCCCTGTGTCTCTGAGGGAGGACGGTTGCTCTGCCCAAACAAAAGAAGTATTTCTGTATCTAGTTTTCACAGTGTGTTTTGAGTTTGATAAGAAAAAAAAAAATTTGTGCTGACATTTATTTCTCTCTCTTTCTTGACAGTACGAGTACTTTAATGCAGTGCTGATCAATGAGATGGACGAGGAGGGCAGGAGTTTGGAGCTGGGTGGAGAATTCATCCTGCAGCCAAATGAACATTTCAACAATCTGTCTGTAAACCTCAGCCTCAGTGTCGTCCAGGTTCCAACTAACATGTACAACAAAGGTATGATCAGCATTGCATACGCTGGACACATCATCCTTGTAAGAAGACAAAGAGATACTGATATATATATATATAGACGTGTTTATAAGTCAGTTCCAGTCCCCTAAATTGATTAGTCAAGCAGTTTCCAAATACTGCTGATATTTCATAAAACAACATTGGAATGTTTCACTGTATATGATCATGTGAAGCTGCATCCCCCAGTGTAACTAGTAATAATTATTTTTATGAATGATTTGAATGATAAATAGTTCTTCACCAAGCAACAGCACAATGGTTACCAAAGAACACACAGACATAGTGGTGCAGTAATGCTGATGTAATGATGTTCTAGTGTATTTTACAATGGTTTTGAATGTGGCTCCAGTCATAATCAAAGACTGGAATGATCCACATATAACAAATAATCTCACATAGTAAACATTTAAATAATAAAAACAAAGGTTAACTTTTTGAAGAAGACTTCTTAATTAAAAACTTAAAAGTGTAATCAGAATAAGGGGGAGCCCAAATCAAGCATACGGGGTCCCAAGTGGAACCCAGAATGCATTGCATTACTTACACTTAATGATTATTTCCCTTTCTTGTGAATAAAGCACCACTTGGTCACTGAATAAGATTCTGCTGAGAACTATCCCTCTCTTCTCTTCCATATGCAAATGTGGACTCCAGGGTAGGACTCTTATCAATGGACTGCTCAGCTAGTGAATAATAATGTTGAGTGAGAGTTTTTTTTCCTTCTTTTCTTTTTCTGTTTGTTCTGCACCTCAATGCTGAAGTATTGAAGTTTTTATTTTATTTATTATTTTTTTCATTTTTAGCTTGTACATATAATAATTGTGTTTTAAAACGGTCTCCTTACATTACCCCGATTCACACCTGTACGCTTCTAAAGATAATTTAGAATTTTGAGCTGTCAGTTCAGATTTTTTAATGATACCACAGGATAGGAGTTGTAAATCGTGGTGAAGCATTGTAACAAGTCGCACTGTAGGTCACATGACCTAGTACTTCAAATGCTGATACATGTGAAATAGCGGCACTCTTGGTAGGCCTCTCGTCCAATCAGATTCAAGGGCCAGGACACACTGATTATGCCAGGTGAAAGAAAATGCATAGCACTAGAAAGAATGTCTTTGGCCTGTAAGTTGAAGTTTGAACCCAGACCTGACTTTAACCCAGTTAAGATGCCATGGCAGGACATTAAACGGGAAGTTAGCAGTTCTGCAAATCAACGTATGCCAAAATTCCTCCACAGTGCTGTAAAAGACTTTCCCAGTTATCAGAAGTGTTTGTTTAAGAATACTGATTGATACTGATTAACTCTTAATTTACTGTAAAAATAAAATAAAAATATGTATACATATATATATATATATATATATATATACATATATATATATATATATATATATATATATATATATATATATATATATATATATATATATATATATATAATTGTTGTTAAAAATGTTCTGTCTAATTCATTCAGACTTCTTTTGCAGACTCAGCCATAGTGAATGGGGTGTACTGGTCAGAGGCACTCAATAAGGTGTTTGTGGATAACTTTAAAAGAGACCCTTCTCTCATATGGCAGTATTTTGGTAGTGCCAAAGGTTTCTTCAGACAGTATCCAGGTGAGTTTTCAGTGTTAACCCCCATCCCCACTTTCTCATTTCTTATAGGCTGGCAGAGTTTAAAGAGGTCCTATTATGCTCTTTTATAAAGTCTTGATTTTGTTAATGGGGTGTACTAGAACAGGCTCTAATACTAGGTTGTTCAAAAAACACATTATTTTTCACATATTTTACATTATTCCAACACCTGGCATGAATGGCTCGGATCTTTTCTGTATCATATGAAGGCCTGCTTTTTGGATTACGAAATGTGCTGTGAATGGTTAGCTGGGCCAGTGTGTGTTGTGATTGGTTAGCTGGGCCAGTGTGTGTTGTGATTGACAGCACTCAGCGCCAGGTCGGGAAATGTCCTGCTTCTTACCATAGACATCTGCTGCGAGCTTCAGTTTAAATATTGCGTCAAAATCAAATCAATTTGAGTGCGATTTAAACCCTGATGATTGTAACCACTCTAAGTTTGTCTGCCTTGGGAAAGCTAGCATGTGTCCACAGTAATAACTGTCGTTGCCTTCTCTAGTGCTCAACTAAGTCTCGTCCCATTCGTCGGTACTTGTAATATAACAAATCCTGGAAAATATGCATTGTAATCCAAACAAGTCGTTCGTTGAAGTTTTTAAGTGATCTCTGTTAAATAAAATATCTTCTTTAGAAGTGGACTTAGAGCTTTGTAACTTTTCAATTCTTTTTATGCTCAAACAGCAACATTACAGACTAACTAAAGTTGAAAAAGTGAAAAAAATATATAATAGGACCACTTTAAAAAGTACTGCCAACTTACTTGGATGGAGTGAGATTTTTTAGTGATGGGAAATTCTGTTTTTTTTTTTTCCACGAACCGGTTCTACGAACAATTCATTTTAATGAACTGGTTAAAAAAAAACAGTTCACCGGTTCTTTTATGCCCTAACGTAATGACATTATTCGCGATAAAATAACAATGTCAAGTCTATCGTCCTGGGCCTGGATGAGTTGGGGTATTTGGACGCGGGACTCGGAATCGCACTCAGACTGCAATTGTGAATGAACTTGGACGGACTTGGACTTAGATATTTTGGATGAAGAAATTTTTCAGAGTACAGACGATTCCATCTCATGTGTAATACAAAATAATAAAATTTTGCAACAACATAGAATTAAAATAAAAAGACATTAATAAACGTCTCCAACTTAAACTCAATTGATTAAAAACTAGGATTTCACAAGGTAGACTTAATGTCTGACAGGTGGACTTATTATCCACAAGTATTTTCCAACAGTGGAAAATGCACTCAACACATTCAAATATATAAAGTCAGTAATCATTTCTTCAGTTAGTTAAAACATAATCATCAGTTTCTAACAGTTTCTAACAGTTAACAATGTGCAACTAAAGTACCCAAACACAGGTACAGGCAGATATGCAAAAAAGATTTTTTACAAGTCTTAAAGAAATAAAGTTAATAAATTAATCCTCGTTAGTACAGAAACAATGATCCAATTACTATGCAATTAAATAAACCCACGTTGCGCCCCTCATTCAAGTCCTCGGTTTACCCACGCTCATATTATCAGTTGTTCAGACGAACTGGTTCAGACGTGCTGTGTCATGTCAGTCATTGTAGGTAACCATGAATTGTTCGGTAGCTTCACGCTGAATCACACATGCGCAGTATCATCAGCTCATCAGTTCTCATATTGGACGTGTCTGAAGGAATAGTTCTCTTTTCATAACAGTTCAGTCGGTGTACTTTTTGAGTAGCTAAATAAAATAACAGAAATAGGTTTATTTCAAGTTAGAGGGAGTGTCAGGCATGTTAAAAAAGTGAATAACTTAAGTAATTTATGGTGCTTACTGGTGGGGCGAACTGTTTCAAACGATTCAGTTCGATTTGGTGAACTATTTCGACAGGTTTACTATGAAGAACCAGTTAAAACGAACAATTAATTAACGAACCTGACATCACTAAGATTTGATGACATAGGCTAAACCAATTAGATGGCACTATTTGAGGATCCAACAATTAAATTTTATTGAATTTGTTTCTAATACTGTAAGTTATCCAGCTATTTAAACTTAAATGGATAGTTCACCCAAAAAATTAAATCAGCTGTTAATTTGCTCACCCTCAGGCCATCCAAGATGTGGGTGACTTTTTGTCTTTGATAGAACAGTAAAGAATTTTTTTAGCTGAAATAGTGGTCCTTGGTGATTCCTAAAATGCAATTCAGTGGCTATCGACAACAGAGAATTAAAAAAAAAAAAGCATATACTGTACAGGCAATACAAAATTAATACCTTTGGCTCCTGATGATACTGTAGTCTTAAGAAGATGAAAATTATAAAAAAAACATTATTACCTTTATTCCATAGCCTCAGGCAAATTCTTTTCCACAAACTGGTTCTTTCAGATGGATAATTTCAACAAACTGGTTTAAATCGCCAGTTCAACAGATCTGTTAGCTTTACTGTACTGAAGGATCGAAAAACATAGAGATGCTCAAATACAGGTATATTTGATTAAAAACCTTAAGCCTTAACAATTTGCACAATCCATTGACCAGAAAATACAGACAGTCCAAAATTCCAAAGGGATAACTGGGCAGATGACAGGGACAAAAAGAGAGTAATACACAAACTAATGAAATGAACAGCAAGATGTGTGTGAAGTGTAAGAGTACATAACACACTGGCAACAAAAGGAAGAATGCATAAGATTAAATATAAATATTAGGTGCGACTATAAGTCGCACCTAAGTATAAGTCGCATCGACCAAAAATACGTCATGACAAGGAAAAAAACATATATAAAGTCCAATTCGGACGGGACTAGTTTTACAGGGGGTCATTAGAGAAATCTGTGTTTCACAGACGAACTTGGTGATTTTAATCCCGTCCGAATCTGCCACGTCTGTGTTTTTCTCAAACAACCTCTGTGATAATTCCCGAGCAAATTATCTACTGTTTTTCAGCAAACTCAGTGAACCTCTGAGAAAACGAATCCCGTCCGAATGCGAATGTCTGTGATTGCGGGCGATATTTTATTTCACAACGCGTTTCCTTGTGTGTTTTGGCCAACATGAATTACCGTAGATGCTCTTACCGCGCGCATGTTTGATATATTTTCTTACCGGCAAAGAAATAATAATAATAAAAAAATAAAAAAAATAAAAATAAAATCAAGAACCAGATCATGTAAACTGTTAATACTGGCTATTGTAATATCAGCATTAAGCAAGATTACTCACGTTCATTTATTCACAGTTACATGATTTAATTGCAGATGTACCTTTATGAAAATGAAACATGGGTTTAGCCTACTAAAAAAAAAAAGAAAAGAAAATCCCACATTAACATGGCTATACTAGCCATTTAGTATTTCGTATTTATTGTGTAATAATACTAATGGTAATCAATCCGAATGACTATATGCAATGCACGCATATAGAGCGCGTGATCTCTGTGACACCCAGATGCACAAAACAGACCCTCCCACCTCTGTAATAAACACGGAGATGATAGTCCCGTCCGAATTGGTACATGAAAATCACAGACATCAGGTGATAAGAATCGAAACTCAAACGTAGTTTAGAAAACTAGTCCCCTCCGAATAGGGCTTAAGTCCTACTGGACTATAAATCACATTTATTTAGAACCAAGGAACCAAGAGAAAACATTACCGTCTACAGCTGCAAGAAGGCGCTCTATGTTTTCAGTGTAGACTACAGGAGCACTGAGCAGCATAGAGCGCCCTCTCGCGGCTGGAGACGGTAATGTTTTCTCTTGGTTCATGTCAAATTAATTTTGATAAATAAGTCGCACCTGACTATAAATCGCAGGACCAGCCAAACTATGAAAAAACGTGCGACTTATAGTCCGGAAAATACAGTAATATAATGTAATATAATATAATATATATATATATATATATATATATATATATATATATATATATATATATATATATATATATATATATATATATATAATACATAATATATATATATATATATATATATATATATATATATATATATATATATATATAATACATAATATATATATATATATATATATATATATATATATATATATATATATATATATATATATATATATAATATATATATAATCAGAGCTGGGTAGATTACTTATGAATTGTAATCAGTTACCGATTACAGATTACACAAAATTTGTAGTCAGTAATATAATCTCTTAGATTACACATTTTTGGTAACGTAATCTAATTACTTTTGGATTACATTTAGATTACATTTGTGTTAACCCTTATTTGATATCACATACTGAATTAGCCTAATCTTGTGCTGTTTTGACAGATAAAAATCTCACGTCATAATCTTAACTCAAAACACATTACTTCTCCATCGCTTTCAATGTCCCTCGATTTTTAATGACAATTCTGGATTTATTTCTTAAATTTTGTTATATATTTTAAATGTGGATATAATTTTGGTTTTTAGCTGTGATTTTATTTATTTGCTATTTTGATGTTCTATTTACTATTTATTTTATTTTTATGCTGTAAAGGACATTGGTCAGCTGCTGTTGTTGTAAATGGTGCTATATAAATAAATTAAACTTGAAAACTTGATAAAAAGAAAAAATATATTCCAAAAAATGTATTTAATTCACCAACAAGAGCCACAATAGCTTCTTTTTCAAGTGCAATGTATGGTTAATATTCAATGTATGGTTAATTTAATATTCCTAAAAAATAGTAACACTGATGTACCTTGCTGTTAGTGTTTGCTAGTAACACTGAATAAAACTAAATCACATCTTATGATTTTAAAGCATATTTACTTAATAGAATTAAGTAAATTTAGAAAAGAGCTACATTACAAAAAACAATATTGAAAATCATGAAATTAACAGCACTATCACTGCTAGGTCAAATATTAAATAAAAAAAAAACACTAGAATTGTATATGAAAAATCAATGAAAAACCTCAAACAATAGTTACATTGGAAACATGAATTCTGAAAAAGACTAAAGTCACACACACACAGCAATGACATTTCTATCCATCTCAAAATATTTTATGTGTATAGTGACAACGAGGAAAAGACACAAAACAATGTAGTATAGGCTACATGCCAGACCAGCATGTGGCGCTGTAATTCTGCCACAGAGACACACAAAGAATGGAGAAGACATGGACTATGTGCATAAACCTTGCGCATGGTATACAAACTAACATGAAACATTACATGTATTAATCTGTTAATGTTATTTAATAAAAAGGCAATTGTTCAGTGTTTGTTTTTGTTGCTGTTACATGATGAAGCAGTGTATATAAAATATACGAATTCGCTGTCCACATGCAAAGGTGGCTTTTTCAAATTTATCCACTCTGGGACCCGATTTAAAAAAATGTTGGTTTCACTCTCCCAAAATGCCGGATCCATGTGGACGAAACACCTACACGATACAAAATGTATGTGTATACAGTGAAACGCATCTCTGTGTGGACGGGGCCTTGAAGTGCATAAGATATTACAAAAAATATATTAAAGAACATGAAATTCCCAGCAATAACTTGCTAGGTCAAAGATTTCCGTGGACAGCAAATTAATCCATGGTAGGCAGAGCTTACACTAAACAGTGACATTTTCTTGTGACTTTCTTTAAAAATGAAATCATGTCTGTACATCCAGTGACTAAAAGCTGCTTTCCCCGCTATTTTCCATTATCTTGTTGCTGATTTCTTCTGAGAGCAATTCTGACACCCCTCCCCCTTTCCGCCAGAAAAACTCGAAGAATCACGAACGTATATAAGCAGCAGGTTTATTAGAAAAAATATAAACATTAAAAAAGTAAACTTAAGAGAATCAATAATTGTGAACAACTTAAATAATATGTAATCATGTAATCCATAAAAAAGTAACTGTAGTCTGATTACGAGTATTTAAAAAAGTAGTTTAATTACAATTACTTGAGATTTGGAATCTGATTACTGATTACATGTAATCCAGAATACATGTGATCCGTTACTACCCAGCTCTGAATATAATATAATATAAGATAATATTCTCCAAAACGGGAAGCCACTGAATTGTATTCTATGAATCATCAAGAAGCACAGTGTCAGCTAAAAATGTAAAACATCCATACTCCAGACAAAGTAAGCATCACATATCATATTTTGTTTTCCAAAAGAGCTTCTTGGCTTAGAGGTCTTCACAGTGCACCCGAGACCCGTCGACCCGGGACCCGACCCGGGACCCATACGGGTTCGGGTCTATATTTTAAATGATCAACCGGGTCCGGGTCGGGTCCGAATCTATTACCTCAGTTCCCGGGTCAGTTTAACATTGTGTGTAATACCCGTGCGATCGGAGTCATCGGACTCGGAGAACACCCGGCCGTGATCAGACACTGCTTGTGTTTTTTGTAACTTGCAACTTGTAAAATTAGGAAAAGAAAACTGTGAGCCAAAAAAAAGCGATCTCTCTCGCTCTCTCTCTCTCTGCCGTTAGAAGCAGAGCGCGCAGACTCAGAGTTAATGCAAGTGCCCGCACGGTAATAATGCTTGCAGGCTTGACACACTTATATTTAATATATTTCAAATCAGCAACACAATCTGATAACAAATAAATAACGTCAGTGGCGTTATTATAGTTCAAAAGGGCAAACAGTCGAAGTTATTATGCGAGTTAACTCGAGTCAGAATGTAAATGTGCACAGTTGCATTTGTCATCCGTCACCGTGACATCAAGTGGACTCTTGAAGCTGAAATAATGAGTGGATTAAGCTTGGACTTGGAATAACGAGAGGAATAACATGTATAACTTTCTTGTCGAAGGATTGTAATGCATCACAGGTGTAGTGATATCTGATTAGTGAGATCGCTACTGAGTGAGCCACGCCCCTAAGCAGAGGGTTTTGACACTGTGCGAGTGTTTAATAAAGTTCAGTTTCATACCTGCTATGCTGTGTGATCAGTACGCTGTCTCGGCTTATCCCTGAACGCAACATGGTGTCAGATGCGCCTAGAACAGTCTCCAACAAACTATAAACTGTTGAATAAGATGATAAACGCCACGGCAAAAGAAACGCTAAAGTAAGAGCGTAGTTTATGCTGTCTCCAACAAGAAAAAAGGAAGGTCAGCAAGCTGATCAGCACGCGCTTACCCACCGCATCATAAGTTAACAGCGGGGGAGGGGTGCCGTCGCCAGGCAACCGGGGTGCAGGCATTGGCAAAAAGGCCCACAGAAGCTTATGATTTAACGTACAAATGCTGAATAAATCGCGGAGGTTCGGAAAGATCTGCAAAAAGAAACAAAAATAAAACCAATAATAATAATCTACAAAGCAAATGGAGGAATTACCATCGCCCATATCTTCATATCAAATCCGACCTCCTGATCCATTTGATTTTACAAAGCCAAATGACTTTGAAAGATGGCTCAGACGATTGGAAAGATTCAGAGTTGCAAGTAATCTTGATAGTAATAGTAATCAGATTTGCACCAAGTTAACACACTGATTTATTGTAAAGGAGACAAAGCTGATGCCATTTTGTGTGGATTGGCCATGACAACAGAAGAGTGTGGAAAGTATGAAACTGTGCAGAATAATTTCAAAGCATATTTCACTGGCAAAATAAATGTGATCTATGAGAGAGCAAAGTTTAACTCCAGGAAACAAGAGCCAGATGAACCAGTTAATGATTTTATCACTGCACTGTATTCATTGTCAGAACGCTGTGCTTTTGGAACTCTGAGAGATTAACTTATTAGAGATTGAATTGTTGTCGGGTTGAAAGATGTCAAACTGTCAGAGCGCCTTCAACTACATGCAAACCTAACTTTGGAGAATGCTATAACTATGGCCAGGCAGAGTGAAATGGCGAGAAAACAGCAGGCAGAACTTTGGCAGGAAGAGGACCAAGAAGACCTAAAGCTAGAGGCTGTACACAAAGAAAAATACAGACAGGATTCGTCCAAAAGGTCAAACAAGTCAGGAAAAGGCAGAAATTTGACAAGTTTCCAGAAAAATGGTAAAGAGAAATATCAAAGAAATTTTGCTGCGTGAGATGTGGAAAATCACCATACCATGTAAAGAATCTCTGCCCAGAGGCTGTCTGTCATCAGTGCAATAGGACAGGCCATTACATTAGCCAATGCCATTCAAAGAAAGTGCTTCATGAGGTTAAAGAGGACTGTGATTCAGATGAAGGGCAAGCATTCCTCGGAGCTGTTGATTCAAATACTCAAGGCTGGTGCACAACCGTTCAGATCTTGGAACAGCCGGTGAAAATGGACACTGGGGCAGATGTCACGGCGATACCTGAATCAGTCTTCTCACAGCTTACCTCAAATAGCAACACTGGTCTGAAGAAAACACAAAAAACACTGATGGGACCAGGAAAGCATGTCCTAGATGTGAAAGGGGTATTTTCAACCAGCATCTCTAAAAATGAGAAAAAAATAGAGGAAGATATTTATGTGGTCAAAAATCTCTTCACACCACTCCTGGGCAGACATGCCATTGAAAAACTTAGCCTCATTGCAAGACTGGATAATGTCACGGAATGTCAGTGGCTAGAGAAATTTCCAGAACTTTTCACAGGTTTAGGTGAGCTGAAAGAAGAGTACTGTATCAAGTTACAGCCCAATGCAACACCCTACTCTGTTAATGTAGCAAGACAGATCCCAGTACCATTGATGGAAAAAGTTAAAGAGGAGTTATCCAGGATGGAGAAGCTTGATATCATCAAGAAGGTAGAGGGACCTAGTGACTGGTGTTCGGGTATGGTTCCAGTACTTAAGCCTAACAACACGGTGAGAATTTGTGTTGACCTGACCAAACTGAACAGTGCTGCCAGACGAGAGAAGTTTATTTTGCCGTCAGTAGACCACACACTAGGCCAGTCGGGCAGAGCTAAAATTTTCACAAAGATAGATGCCAATTCTGGATTTTGGCAGATCTGTTTGGCTGAAGAGTCTCAACCATTGACCACCTTCATTACGCCATATGGGCGTTATTCCTTTAAGAGGCTTCCGTTTGGTATCTTCAGTGCTCCAGAGCTGTTCCAGATGAGAATGTGTCAGATTTTGTAAGGACTAGATGGAGTAACATGTCACATGGATGACATCCTCATATGTGGAAGTTCTCCTGAGGAACATGATATCAGACTTGATGCAGCATTAAAGAAGCTCCAGAGTGCTGGCCTAATGCTTAACAGAAAGAAGTGTGAATTTGCAAAGAGAGAAGTCAAGTTTTTAGGCCACAAGCTGACCTCAGATGGATTACAGCCCGATCCAGACAAACTGGCTGGAGTTCAAAATATGCGTGAACCTACCAATGTGTCTGAGGTACGCAGCCTTCTTGGAATGATGAACCAATTAGGGAAGTTCATTCCAGACCTGGATGAAAAAACAAAGCCCTTGCGAGACCTCCTCTCCCAGAAAAGTCTGTGGTCCTGGGACACACCACAGCAGGAGTCATTTGCATTGCAAAAAAAAGAGCTTGTCACAATGCCAACTTTAGCAATCTTCGATCCGAGCAAGGAAACTAAAGTCGCAGCGGACGCATCATCCTTTGGTCTGGGAGGAGTGATTTTTCAAAAGTCCAGTGAAGCATGGACATTGCGTATGCATCTAGAGCATTAACTCCAATGGAGCAGAGATATGCTCAAATAGAAAAGGAGATACTAGCTCTTGTTTGGGCATGTGACCGTTTCAGCTGCTATCTCATTGAGAAACATTTCCTTCTCGAGACGGACCATAAGCCACTTCTGAGCTTACCAAGCACAAAACATCTGGATGATTTACAATCAAGGCTACAAAGGTTCAGAATGAGACTTATGAGATATTCTTATGAGATCAGCCATGTTCCAGGGAAACAATTCACAACTCCAGACACGCTTTCAAGAATGCCCTCTATGAGTGATGCAACGGATGCTGACTTAACTCTCATTGAAGACACAAATATTTACCTCTTCCAAATAGGGAAAAGTTTCCCTGCTTCAAAGAACCGCCTAGATAACATTCGAACAAAGTTAAAGAAAGACCCTGTATGCAGCCAAGTAATGAGGTTCCATTAGTATGGATGGCCGAGAACGATGCAGGCCAACGACAAACTCAGACCTTACTGGTTGGAAAGAGACATGATTTCTATCCTTGATGGACTGCTTCTACATGGAACAAGGTTGATAATCCCTGCCTCACTACAAAGTTCAGTTCTGCTTCACATTCATCAGGCACACCAAGGAATTGAAAAATGTTGCCAAAGGGCAAGACAGTCTGTGTGGTGGCCTGAGTTCCCATTTGCGAACTATGGTGCAACAATGTGATGAATGTAGAAATGCTTCCATGAAGACTGTTGAACCGCTACAACCTACAGACTTTCCATCGTATCCATGGCAGAGAGCGGTTACAGACTTGTTTGAGCTAAAGGGGAAGAAGTACCTTTTAACAGTAGACTACTATTCAAGAGATGTCGATGTGGCCAAATTGTCATCAACTTCCTCTGCAACAATTATTGAACATCTGAAAGCAGTGTTTGCACGGAATGGGGTGCCTGAGATACTAATATCTGACAATGGGCCACAATATAGCAGCGCCGACTTCAGGGAGTTTTCGAGGGAGTATGACTTTAAGCACATAACAAGCAGTCCACGGTATCCACAAGGAAATGGCGAAGCCAAAAGAGCGGTACAAACAGTCAAAAAGCTCTTGGCGAAAACATCAGATCCATTAAAAGCTTTGCTTGCATACCGCTCTACACCACTTGCAAACGGCTACAGTCCAGCGGAACTGTCATGGGCAGAAGACTGAGAACAGGATTACCAACTCTGCCGTCTCTTCTCACACCAAAGCTTCCAGACACAGACAAACTGAAACAGTTTGAATTCAGTCTACGTGCTCTCACAATAAATTCATACAATAAGAGACATAGAGCTAGATCTCTATGACCACTGAAACCTGGACAGATTGTTTGGATTAGGGACGAATCTATCTCTGGGTAATTGATCAGACAGCAGGCCCCAATGTCGTTTGTCGTGAAAACCTCACAGGGTAAAATTTGACGCAACAGACGTGCATTGGTGCGACTCCACCACCCTGAAACGGACAAGGATCAAGCAGTCGATTGGCCAGAGTTATTTGAGGATGATCACATACCTGACAGCCAGATGCCAACAGTCCATCAACCATCTCCAAGTTTGCAGTCTGCCATACCTACCCGACATGGAACTTACACAAAGTCAGGACGTTTGTCTGTTCCACCAAGAAGAATGAACCTTTAGTTCTTAGCCGGTGATCAAAGAGGCAGAATAATCCTCTCACTGTGCCAGGAGTGCTCAGGTAGTCCACCCTGACCTCCTTTATAAAAAAAAAAAAATAAAAAAAAAAGAGTACACAATGATTAAAAAACACACCGATATTGTACAGTAATGTGAAAGAAAAGAATGTGATAAAAGATGTTCTTAAAGCAATAATTATATTTTAAATTAGAGAAGCATGGCATGTGCTTAGAATTGGTTAAAATGGTTACAGTATGTTTATTATTCTACAATCAGTAACACTTTGGGGTTCACAAAGTTAATTGTTTTGGGAAGGGGAGATGTAGTGATATCTGATTAGTGATCGCTATTGAGTGAGCCACGCCCCTAAGCAGGGGGATTGACACTGTGCGATTGTTCAATAAAGTTCAGTTTTGTACCTGCTATGCTGTGTGATCAGTATGCTGTCTCGGCTCATCCCTGAATGCAACAACAGGCAGTCAGGTACAAGGAAGAGAGACTATGGCTCCTTAAATTAGTTAAGACAAAAAGCTGTATTTTTTGCAACAGGTTTATTGACTTGTAATAGCAATTTAAGGTGGAATATGTGACAATCGGGTCCAGTCGGGTCTGTCTCTTCCCGGCGGGTTCGGGTCCAGCTTTTAAATAATATACGGGTCGGGGTTAGGTCCGGGTAGGCATTTTTCGGATCTACACGGGTCCGGGTCCAGCTTTTGAAATAATAGACTGGTCCGGGTCGGTTCTGTGTAGTACATTACGGGTCTCTTTCGGGTTCGGGCACAAATTTTTGGACCTGTGAAGACCTCTATCTTGGCTCTCTGTAAGGCTAATGTTGCTAAAGCTACCATTGTCTCTGCCTGTTTTCACTAATGCAGCCTTCACATGCTACCAGAATGATCCTAAATAGGAATGTGGTAGTTAAAAATTGCGTTTGGATGCAATGTGAAGTCAGTAACACGGTCACCACAAGTTAAACCATAACACCGGTGGTACGCCCACGTATGCACAGTTTATTTTCATTTAAAGGGGACATACACACAAACAGTGCATTTTGCCTCATATCCTAAAAGTGGCAATTTCAACAAGCTATAAATAAATATCTGTTTGGTATTTTGAGATAAAACTTTACATACACACTCTGGGGACATCTGAGAACAATTTAAGATATTGTATCAATGCATTCTATGGCACCTTTAATGGTGTATAAGATGCACTTTTTAGTCAACTTTGGTTAGCTAAATGTTAACAGGCCAGAGTTAGAATGTTCTGCAGAAACACATCCGCTGCTCTAACCACGGTTACATGTAAATGTAAGGAGCTTGATTAAGATAATTTTAATCATACAAGTGTCAAATGTATTGAAAGATTGATATATTTTTTTCTTTGCCTTTTTATTGCATTGTCTTGTAATATTGCTACCTCTATAGCACACACGTAAACAACATCACATCATGCAGCAGTGGTTGAAAATGAAATAATTGGAGAACCACTTTTTCTCTTACCACTAAGTTTCACCATCCATGTTTTGAAAGCAGACAATGCAATTAATATTCATGAGCCTTATAGCCGGCATAGCAAACTACTTCAGGTATTATTTGAAAATGCTTTGTAAAAGGCTGATAAGATTTAAAATGCTTACTGGCTAAAATAGCCCGGTACAATCAATTTATGCAATTTATCAGTTTTAATTAGTCTGCCTGGAAGCTAAATTATATTTAAAAGGAACCAGGCTGCTCCAGTGAATGCTTTAGAGGAGGATTTTGTTTTTTTTAACTCCACTCCAATTTGTTTTCTCACTTATGTCTGTTGAAATTATTAGTCCTTATTAGCATACACCAGTCAACAGTGCAGTAAATAAAAGTAATAATTAGCTTTATTAGACATCGGCTAATTTAATGATAACAGCTGGTGATCAAAGTTGATTATGTCCTTCATCAAATAGGGGCAGAAATAAAAAGGCATAAGAGAGTTACAATTTGTGCAGTAAGGAAAATGTCTCAAGGCCTGTAGAATTACTTGGTGTAAAATGACTTAAAAAAAAAAAAAAAAAAAAAAAAACACTCACATTTAAATAATGATAAAAGACTAAATTAACATATCAAGCAACACAAAATTAATAACTGTGGGTCAAACGGAATATTGAGGACATTTGAAGCAAACTGTGCAAGAAACTGAATTACAAAAATATGATCTGTAATCCAGAGCCGACTGTGATGGTGATCTGATTGTTTTCTGCATCATGGTACTCAGGCATGTACACACAGTTTTTGAGGGGAGAGCCCTTAAAAATGATCTGCTCCATTGACCTACATACTCCTTGCAGTGCCACTAACCTCATTACTGTCACACACATGAGAAAAAAAAAAAAAAAACTAAGCACCAAGACATTTTTATTTTTAAACATAAGATATTTTATTTTTGGGTGAATTGTCCCTTTAATTGTTTTGCTCTTACATTGATAGATGGCCTTACTGTTACTCTAGATTTATGGCTTGCAACTAGAGATGTAAATTTTTGATCATTGCCATGATCGATCGTCGTTTAAATTAACAGTCGATTAATCAATTAATCGTTAACCTTAATGCTGCAAAATGCATCTATTGCAGCAGTACACATATGTATAACAGGATGTGCAAATGCCACTCAAAAAAACAACAACGACAAAACAAAACAAAAAACCTTTCTCACCCGAATTAAAGACGGTTTAGTTTGAATAAAACGCTAGTAGCAGAATTATAAAATGAATAGATGTGATTATGATCATTTGATTAAATGAAGTGAGCGTGCCATACATTTGATATCATTTTACTGACCGCTGAACGTGCCTCTTTAAATGGTTCTCTGGTGTTCATTTCTGTATTTTAAAACACAATTGCAATGTTTTCAACCTACATTATGGCATTTAAAATAAAATTATCTCAAATGTAATTCATGAATTAAGAATTAGTTTGATTTATTATTTTGTTCCCTAAATTCAGTTAAGTCATGGGTTATTTAAGGAACAAAATTAATGAAACATGAACAGTTGCCACAAATGAATAAGTCTTAGGAACGAATTAACAAATTGAAGGAATTAATAGAGTATCTATCACTGTGTCCTACAGCCCTGAAAAGCTCACAATATATGAAATAATTATCTGGGGAAAATACTTTTAGTTACTACACACATACTATTGCTTTCCATGTTGAAGAACTTTGTGTTGTTTCTATTTTAATTTGCTTTTAAATCACATTACAAACCTAATTTGTACATTATGAAATAATGATGATGCATTTATACAGTCACCGTCACTCACATTCGCTCACACATGTTTTGCGCACGAGCCGCACACAGCCCAACATTAAATCAGTTAACCGACCATCTACAGCTATAATCGATTGCATCTCTTATCGACAATTAATCAATCATCAATTAATCGTTAACATCCCTACTAGGAACATTCCAGTTATTATATCAGAATTAAATATGCACTTTGTTGGCATTTGACTTTTATTACTTTAGTCTAATAATGAGCCAGGAAATTTCTGTAGCTTCTGGTTTATTTCTCTCAAAAGGTCAAAGTCAAAAGCATTGTATTATTTGATACAATGATCTGTCTACTACTCTTGTAGAGTACTCTGTACACTGAACAAGTACTCTACGTGCTTGTTCAGTGCTTATTTAGAAAAATGCAGTTGACAAGCTGGGACATACCTACACCATGAAACACATCCACTGTTGTGTGTAGAAGTAGTGTAATAAGCCAATTTAGACAATCGTCTATCTTCACAGGTATAAAGTGGACACCTGATGAACATGGGGTTCTAGAATTCGACTGTCGAAATCGGAAGTGGTAAGTGAATATTTACCCTCAGCTATGAACTACTAATATCTAAGCCAAAGATGAATATGCATACCACTTAACCATAAAACATCTTATTTGAATTCATTCGTGTACAACTGACAAAGTATCAATTTGTGTCTTTTTAACATTTAATCTCTTCGAGACGTCTCATTGTCAACATAATCATCATATCATACTCTCCTAACATCTGTGTATTTACAGGTATATCCAGGCTGCTACATCTCCTAAAGATGTGGTCATTTTGGTGGATGTGAGTGGCAGTATGAAGGGGTTACGGCTGACCATCGCTCGACAGACTGTCTCCTCCATATTGGATACACTTGGGGATGATGACTTTTTTAATATTATCGCTGTGAGTTTAATAAAAAAAAAAATATTTTGATTTCATTTTATCACAATATCACTATTTAGTTAAATAAAATACATTCATTTGGTTTGAGCAGATGTTGGCATTTATGCCATGTCACTTGATATTATGCACAAACGTCTCACATGAAAAATGGCAGTTCATTAAAACATTTGTACTAAAATCTATGCTTGAAAAAAAGAAGAAGTGCAAGCCACTTGTGGGGGAACATTTATTCTTTGGTTCTGCTTCAGTACAGCTCTACACCAGATGTTACTAATATTGAGAGTACATTCTATAAGATAAAAGTCTTTCAAATATATTTTGTGGGAATGTGTATTTTTCTCCTTTCTTTATATTTGTAAAGTCCCATTTTACACAGGCTCAAACTCAGTTCACTCTGAAAGGTTATAACAAAATACAGTGATCTGCAAGTGATTTTCATTTTCATGTTCAGTATTATTTAAAACGTCTGAGTGCAACTGGTAAAGTGGTCTCATCCCCACAGAAATACACTACAGTCGTGGCCAAAATTTTGACAATTACATAAATATTGGAAATTGGAAAAGTTGCTGCTTAAGTTTTTATAATAGCAATTTGCATATACTCCAGAATGTTATGAAGAGTGATCAGATGAATTGCATAGTCCTTCTTTGCCATGAAAATTAACTTAATCCCAAAAAAACCTTTCCACTGCATTTCATTGCTGTCATTAAAGGACCTGCTGAGATCATTTCAGTAATCGTCTTGTTAACTCAGGTGAGAATGTTGACGAGCACAAGGCTGGAGATCATTATGTCAGGCTGATTGGGTTAGAATGGCAGACTTGACACGTTAAAAGGAGGGTGATGCTTGAAATCATTGTTCTTCCATTGTTAACCATGGTGACCTGCAAAGAAACACGTGCAGCCCTCATTGCGTTGCATAAAAATGGCTTCACAGGCAAGAATATTGTGGCTACTAAGATTGCACCTAAATCAACAATTTATAGGATCATCAAGAACTTCAAGGAAAGAGGTTCAATTCTTGTAAAGAAGGCTTCAGGGCGTCCAAGAAAGTCCAGCAAGCGCCAGGATTGTCTCCTAAAGAGGATTCAGCTGCGGGATTGGAGTGCCACCAGTGCAGATCTTGCTCAGGAATGGCAGCAGGCAGGTGTGAGCGCATCTGCACGCACAGTGAGGCCAAGACTTTTGGAAGATGGCCTGGTGTCAAGAAGGGCAGCAAAGAAGCCACTTCTCTCCAAAAAAACATCAGGGACAGATTGATCTTCTGCAGAAAGTATAGTGAATGGACTGCTGAGGACTGGGGCAAAGTCATATTCTCTGATGAAGCCCCTTTCCGATTGTTTGGGGCATCTGGAAAAAGGCTTGTCCGGAGAAGAAAAGGTGAGCGCTACCATCAGTCCTGTGTCATGCCAACAGTAAAGCATCCTGACACCATTCATGTGTGGGGTTGCTTCTCATCCAAGGGAGTGGGTTCACTCACAATTCTGCCCAAAAACACAGCCATGAATAAAGAATGGTACCAAAACACCCTCCAACAGCAACTTCTTCCAACAATCCAACAACAGTTTGGTGAAGAACAATGCATTTTCCAGTACGATGGAGCACTGTGCCATAAGGCAAAAGTGATAACTAAGTGGCTCGGGGACCAGAATGTTGAAATTTTTGGTCCATGGCCTGGAAACTCCCCAGATCTTAATCCCATTGAGAACTTGTGGTCAATCCTCAAGAGGCGGGTGGACAAACAAAAACCCACTAATTCTGACAAACTCCAAGAAGTGATTATGAAAGAATGGGTTGCTATCAGTCAGGATTTGGCCCAGAAGTTGATCGAGAGCATGCCCAGTCGAATTGCAGAGGTCCTGAAAAAGAAAGGCCAACACTGCAAATACTGACTCTTTGCATAAATGTCATGTAATTGTCCATAAAAGCCTTTGAAACGTATGACGTGCTTGTAATTATATTTCAGTACATCACAGAAACAACTGAAACAAAGATCTAAAAGCAGTTTAGCAGCAAACGTTTTGAAAACTAATATTTATGTAATTCTCAAAACTTTTGGCCATGACTGTACATCATGATAAAGATTATACATTTTTTAGATATTTTGCCTGCTGAAGAACTTGCATCCTTTCCCATGGTGGATCGTACAAATACCTTCTGTTCCCCAGTAAGGTGTGGACTCGCTAGGATCCTATTTAATACAAAATGCTAATTGAAAGTCTATTCCTCAATTCCCTAATCCATTTTCCAGTTTCTCCTTTGTGAAACTCCTAACATATATTTGTGGATTTTGTCGTGTTTATTTGAGAATTTGTTCAATTTTCATTTTTTTGTGGACTGTTATATATGCATTTGTAAATACAAAGCAGTTCTATCCCCATAATGGTCTTGCTTAATGTATTTATTTTGTGTGTGGCAGTACAATGAGGAGCTGCATTATGTGGAGCCGTGTCTGAACGGAACATTGGTTCAAGCTGATGTTACCAACAAAGATGTAAGTACATTTTCTAATATACCTGTATGTAAACTATAACTGTGTTGTCCACTGGTCAGGTTTGGAAAATGATTGATTACGGGATAAACTCTAAATAGCTTTTGAAGCTCATGACAGGTGGTAAAACTAGCGGACAGACAAGGACAGAGGAAGCAGGAGACAAATCGAGGCTCAGAACCAGAAAAGGCAGGGAGACTAATGACCAGAGTCCAGAGGGCAAAACAAAGCTCTGTGTCAGTCATTGTCAGGGTCATGTAGACAAGCTGAAAACTACAGGCTGGGAGATAAACTACTGTCATCTATTTTTATAAATTATTTTGAGCACCTTATGACCAGCACTTTGAAGGTTTATTTGGATTAAAAAAAGGCTTTTCAAAGTTGTTTATGTTAGAGTCTGTCCAAATGCTTTTCTAACAAATTGTTACTTTTTAATGAATGTGTTGAAGTGTTGCTGGCCAATTCTTAACTGACACTTAGAAAGTTTGTACTTAAAAATGTATGCACAATCCACATCATCTTGACATCTCTTACTGCTAGGTTGTGTTTGTGTTTTTTTCTCCACAGCATTTCCGTGACCGTCTTGATAAGCTCTTTGCTAAAGGGATAGGCATGCTGGACGTGGCTCTGACTGAGGCCTTTGAACTTCTCAGTAATGTGAGTCCACATCCATACACCCATATATGTGTGGGCATGTTGAGGTCATTTCTTCTTTAACTCCCCTAAAAATCAGAAGTAATCATGTGGTGCATAGATAGATAGATCTCTATTTATGTATGAAAGCCTGGCAAAATGTAAATATCACTTTCACAATTTAAAGGGGTGATTGATTGGTGGTTTCCCAGTTTTTTAACGTTAGTTACTAGGGTTGTGTACCAGCAAAGTCAAAATATAGGACAGGATATGTATCAAGATACAGGACTGCACTGAATTTCACCTCAGCAGAATTTAATAAAACCTTAAACACAGCATACTATAGGGCCTTTTCTAATTATTGACAGAGCATGCAGTCGACATCTGCATTATGAAGGGCCTCCATAACTGTATCACAAACAAAGCATTAACACGTGTTAGACTGCACACCATAAAAGCTACATTTACATTTACTTTTTTGGTGGTTTTCTGTTATATTCTCATAAATGTTGGTAACTATGTAAATATTTACCTAGCCCACACTGTGTTACAACTGTCCTAAGTAAAAGTATCTTTATAGAAATAGACTTAAATAAGACAAATAGTACAGCTAAATTATATGAGCAGTGGCACAGCTGTGTGGGTTGCTAGAATCTACATTCAGATTCAGGGACAGATAAAAATGTGAAAATGTGTCATTAGTGTCACGCTGTCTAGTCTCTGTTTCCCTGGGTGTCCACTAGTGGGCCCACTTCCCCTTAGGCACTTCACCGTAGGCACTACAATTCCCACTAGCTTTGTCCCTTCATCACAGTAATTGCACTCCTGCTAATTGCACCAGGTGCCTTCACTTAATTGTCATTAGCCTCCCTATATTTACCAGTCCTTTCCTGTTGTCTGTATGAAGTCCTTTCCTTTCGTATCCAGTTTTCTCGTCTCCCGAGTTCCTCGTATTCCGAGTTCCCATTCCTGTTCCCTCTTTGTTTGTTTGTTTTTGGACTGCATTCTGGTTTTGACCCTGGCTTGTTTTGGATTACCCTAATAAAGACATACCTGCACTTGGATCTCTCTCCCTGTGTTTCACTGGATAGTGACCGTCACAGAAGGACTCCATCAGTTTAGATCCAGCGGTATGTCTTTTCATGTTTCCTCCCCAGCCAGTATGGTGGAGCGGAGGGCAAAATATTTAAAATGAACTACCTTCCGCCAAGAGGGCAATGAGGTGGGTGCCATGGCACAGGTGTTCTGGTCCCTGGCCGAGGGCATGGGATATAATGATGCGGCCCTAAAGGACTATTTTAATAGCGGGCTGGATGACCCGGTTCCTCAAAAGGAAATTGCTCAGTTAGACACATTTGGGTTCTGGGAATTCGTGTGCTACTTGCAGCATCGGCTTCTGTGGGATGCCCCAGCCACTCCTGTCTCTTCCGGTGGGATGGTCGCCAGCCCAGCACCACTGCACAAGAAGTCTGCCAACCTAGCGTCACAGCACAAGGTGGTCGTCAGCCCAGCGCCACTGCCCAAGATGGCCGCCAGCCCAGTGCCACAGCACAAGGTGGTCGCCAGCCCAGCGTCACGACGCAAGATGGCCACCAGCCCATCGCCACTGCCCAAGATGGCCGCCGGCCCATCGCCACTGCCCAAGATGGCCATCGGCCCATCGCCAATGCCCAAGATGGCCGCCGGCCCATCGCCACTGCCCAAGATGGTCGCCGGTCCAGCGCCACTGCCCAAGATGGCCGCCGGTCCAGAGTCATGGCACAAGATGGCTGCTTGCCCAGCGCCTCTGCACAGAATGACAGCCACAGGTGACCCTCCAGAGTCGAGTCAGGTTCCCGTTGATCTTCTGGAATCCAGTCTAAACACCATGGCATTACTAGAGTCTCTCCACATCTCTGTGGAACTACCAGAGCCTCCCCACGTCTCTGCTGAACTAACAGAGCCTTTCCATGTCTCTGCTGAACTACCAGAGCCTCTCCACGTCTCTGCTGAACTACTAGAGCATCCACTCGTCTCGGCTGAACTACTAGAGCCTCTCCTCGCCTCGGCTGAACTTCCAGAGTCTCGTCACGTCTCAGAAAAACTCTCTGAGCGCTCGACTGATCCAGTCGTGTCCACGGAGGCTACCCTTAACTTGTTCATGTTCTCTGTTTCAGACTTGCCTAACCAGACTTGCTCTCCGGTTAATTCGATCCCACTGTGGTGGTCATCTACTCCGCCCTGGGGGGTTTCTGTCTCGACCGCACGGATGTGGTGGTCTTCTGCGCTGCCCTGGTGGGCTTCTTTCTTGACCACATGGATGTGGTGGTCTTCTACTACGCCCTGGGGGGCTTCTGTCTAGACCGCACGGATGTAGTGGTCTTCTACTCCGCCCTGGGGGGCTTTTGTCTCGACCGCACGGATATGGTGGTCTTCTGCGCCGCCCTGGGGGGCTTCTGTCCCGACCGCACGGATGTGGTGGTCTTCTGTGTTGCCCTGGGGGGCTTCTGTCCCGACCGCACAGATGCGGTGGTCTTCTGCGCCGCCCTGGTGGGCTTCTGTCTCGACCGCACGGATGTGGTGGTCTTCTGCGCCGCCCTGGGGGGTTTCTGTCTCGACCACAGGGATGTGGTGGTCATCTGCTCCGCCCTGGTGGGCTTCTGTCTCGACCGCATGGATGTGGTGGTCTTCTGCTCCGCCCTGGTGGGCGTCACGTTATTTCCTTCCTGGAGTTGCGTTTTGTGGTTGTTTTGTGTTGCTCTTCTGTCTGTTTTCCATCTATGGACCTGGTCCTCCGTCCCTCCCCCTGATCCTCCGCCGGTCCACCTCCCTCCTGGGTTCCTAGTCTTTGTCTTTCTCTTTGTTTCCCTCTAAGGACCTGGCCCTCCGTCCCTCCTCGTGATCCTCCGCCGGTCCACCTCCCTCCTGGTCTCCTTGTTTTTGTGTTTGCACTTCTTGTCTCTGTTTCCCCGTTTTACCTGGTTCTCTTGTCTCTGTTTCCCCATTTTACCTGGTCCTCTTGTCTCTGTTTCCCCATTTTACCTGGTCCTCTTGTCTCTGTTTCCCCATTTTACCTGGCCCTCCGTCCCTCCCCCTGGTCCTCCGCCGCTCCACCTCCCTCCTGGTCTCTTTGTGTCTTTGGTCTCTTCTTGGGTTCGGGTGGAGCATCTGGCAGCTGCTCCGTGGAGGAGGGGGTAATGTCACGCTGTCTAGTCTCTGTTTCCCTGGGTGTCCACTAGTGGGCTCACTTCCCCTTTGGCACTTCACCATAGGCACTACAATTCCCACTAGCTTTGTCCCTTCATCACAGTAATTGCACTCCTGCTAAATTCACCAGGTGCCTTCACTTAATTGTCATTAGCCTCCCTATATTTACCAGTCATTTCCTGTTGTCTGTATGGAGTCCCTTCCTTTCGTGATCCTGTCTTCTCGTCCTCCGAGTTTCCTCGTATTCCTAGTTCCCGTTTCCTTTCCTGTTCTTTGTTTGTTTGTTTTTGGACTACATTCTGGTTTTGACCCTGGCTTGTTTTTGACCACGATTTGGATTACCCCAATAAACATATCTGCAATTGGATCTCTCTTTCTCCCTGTGTCTTACTGGGTCACGATCGTCACAATTAATTACTCTAATTATTTGAAATCTATATAAATTTCTTCTTCTGCAGAACACTAAAGATCATATATAAACGTATAACTGTTGTTTTCAATATTCACTGACTTTCTGAAACACTGAGACATATTGAGACATATAGGAGCCAGTTTGTTCCCTTGGAGCTCTTAGTTTCCAGTGTCATAATTATGCACTGCATGAGTGAGTTTCTTGGAGAAGTAAGCACATGGATGGAGATGGGCTCTATTCCCCTACTGCTCGGAGAGGACAGTACCCATGCCTGATGTAAAAGCATCAACATTTACAATGAATTGATAGATGGATCATTTTGGATTGTAGATGGTTCTGGCCATGACTTAACCATTATTCAACCATGGTTGAATGCTTCAACCATCCCTTCATACATCTTGCTTCCATCGGTACTGATGACATATTCTAGGAACTGGGTGGAGGACTGATAGAATGATAGAACACTTTTCAGCTTTGAGATATACATAACTGTGCAAAAGTCTCAGGCCATTAGTATTTTCATGAGCAAAAAGGGATCTAACCCAGTTATTTCTAACTTTTGCTGTAGTGTATCAGAGTAGAAAATATCAGTTTACATTTCTAAACATTCAGTTTGCCAAGAACTGTAATACAGTGAGATTTTTGTATGAAGTCTGTCAACAGCCAACATGCTCCACACTGATGCTCACCATCATCGATAAAATTAAAAATAATAAAACTAAATCCAAACTGTAACAACATCTCCAAGACACATGAAAAAACCTTCCTTTAAAGTACTTAAAAAAGAAAAAGAAAAAAAAAATTAAAAATTTTGAATGCAAAGCGTGGTGATAACAAATATTGATTATGATTTAGTTCAGTGGTTTAATATCTTAGTCATGGGGACCAAATGCTCTGCACATTTTGCATGTCTCCCTTATCTTCAGCTCATTAGGAGACTCCATGAACTGAAGAATGTCACAAGTAAGGGAGACAGACCTTATAGTAGTGAGATTAGTTCTGTAAATAAAACTGATATTTTTACTGATGCACTATAGCATAAAACCACTTTTTTTTTCTTTGGTGAAAGTACTAATGGCCAAGGCACAGTATGGTAGATAGTTGTTTTTTTCTCAGCATGACCAGGAAAAGCTCCTTCAATTGGCAAATTTCTGAGTTGAGGAGAGTATTAATTAAAAATCAGAGTGGAAGTTAATGGCTTGACACCTAACTCATCATGGGACGAGGAAGGAGGATGGGACATGGAGACCTCACTTGTCCCTCAGCATTGCATTGCAGACATATATTCTGGGCCAGCTGGCAGAGATGTTTAGCAAGGGATAGGAGAAAGGCATCAAATTACATGGCCTCTACTGCTGGATCTGCAGGAGCTGACAAAGTTACAGCTGTAGGGCCAGAGTGAACTCTTGATGAAGGTAAAACTGGCTCATTCCATCCATTAGAAGCATTGAGATGAGAAATATTTGCCTTGGCATAACCTGAATAGCTGTTCACTCACATATGTATCACAAGCTGGATGGTTCCAAATTATCTCTTCCCATTGGAGAGCTCTTCTAATTAGTAAGGAAATAATCAAAGACATCTTAGCTCTTTGTATGTTGTAATACATCAACAAGTTCATTCAATGGATTAACCTGGCTGCTTCCTGCCAGGTTAATCTTTTAGGTCTGACCTTCTTTATTTAAGTCAAGTCAAGTCACCTTTATTTTTATAGCGCTTTAAATAAAATACATTGCATCAAAGCGACTGAACAACATTCATTAGGAAAACTGTGTGTCAATAATGCAAAATGACAGTTAAACGCAGTTCATCATTGAATTCAGTGATGTCATCTCTGTTCAGTTTAAATAGTGTCTTTGCATTCGTTTGCAATTAAGTCAACGATATAGCTGTAAATGAAGTGACCACAACTAAGCAAGCCAGAGGTGACAGCGGCAAGGAACCAAAACTACATCGGTGACAGAATAGAGAAAAAACCTTGGGAGAAACCAGGCTCAGTTGGGGGGCCAGTTCTCCTCTGACCAGACGAAACCAGCAGTTCAGTTCCAGGCTGCAGCAAAGTCAGGCTGCAGGCTGAAGAAGAATCATCTGTTTCCTGTGGTCTTGTCCTGGTGGTTGTCTGAGACAAGGTCGTTACAGGGGATCTGTATCTGGGGCCATAGTTGTCCTGGTCTTCGCTGTCTTTCAGGGCTGTAGAGGTCCTTTCTAGGTGCCGATCCACCATCTGGTCTGGATACGTACTGGATCCGGGTGACTGCAGTGACCCTCTGATCTGAATATAGACTGGATCTGATGGCTACTGTTACCTCGGAATAAGAGAGAAACAGACTAATATTAGCGTAGATGCCATTCTTCTAATGATGTAGCAAGTACATTGGGTGTTATGGGAAGTGTTTCTGGTTCCGGTTTACCTAATTAATGCAGCCTAAAAATCCTTTAACGAATTTGGATATTTAAAGCATATTAGTTCGTTATGTGTAAGCCAGTTAAAGAGATGGGTCTTTAATCTAGATTTAAACAGCAAGATTGTGTCTGCCTCCCGAACAATGTTAGGTAGGTTTTTCCAGAGTTTAGGCGCCAAATAGGAACAGGATCTGCCGCCCGCAGTTGATTTTGATATTCTAGGTATTATCAAATTGCCTGATTTTTGAGAACACAGCGGACGTGGAGGATTATAATGTAACAAGAGGTCATTCAAATACTGAGGTGCTAAACCATTCAGGGCTTTATAAGTAATAAGCAATATTTTAAAATCTATATGATGTTTGATAGGGAGCCAGTGCAGTTTTGACAGGACTGGGCTAATATGGTCATACTTCCTGGTTCTAGTAAGAACTCTTGCTGTTGCATTTTGGACTCGCTGTAGTTTACTAAGCGTGCAGAACAACCACCCAATTACAATAATCTAACCTTGAGGTCATAAATGCATGGATTAACATTTCTGCATTTGACATTGAGAGCATAGGCCATAATTTAGATATATTTTTGAGATGGAAAAATGCAGTTTTACAAATGCTAGAAACGTGGCTTTCTAAGGAAAGATTGCTATCAAATAGCACACCTAGGTTCCTAACTTATGATGAAGAATTGACAGAGCAGCCATCAAGTCTTAGACAGTGTTCTAGGTTATTACATGCAGAGTTTTTAGGTCCTATAATTAACACCTATGTTTTTTTCAGAATTTAGCAGTAAGAAATTACTCGTCATCCAGTTTTTTATATCGACTATGCATTCCATTAGTTTTTCAAATTGGTGTGTTTCACTGGGCCGCGAAAAATATAGAGCTGAGTATCATCAGCATAACAGTGAAAGCTAACACCATGTTTCCTGATGATATCTCCCAAGGGTAACATGTAAAGCGTGAAGAGTAGTGGCCCTAGTACCGAGCCTTGATGTACTCCATACTGCACTTGTGATCGATATGATACCTCATCATAAAGTGGCATGAACACAACCTAACAGTTGAGTATAACTTTATAGGACTTGCTTGTATTTAGGATTTGCTAGGATTTGTCTTACTGGATTTTGGGAACACACAGATGAGATGAAGAGAAGACATTGAACATTCTGAGATGATATTCAATCAATTTGGAGATGACTTAGAAGACTTAGAGAATACTTTGATCATTGGATGATGATTTTGGACTGACTTGGAACAGACATAAGGAAGAGGATAGTAGGTTAGTATCCACGTAAGAAAGCCTGTATTTTCTAGATGAGGTCATACAACTTTTGATGGTGTGTGAGAAAGGGAGAGCCTGGCATGACTGTGATGTTTATGTCCCTCCAGTAAAAGTCCAGGTAACAAAAATGTTGATGATCCAGAAATGTCCTAAAGGTGTCATTAAACAAATCCATATGAACCAAGCAGTTTGTCTTTTGTAAAGATATAATCTATTTATATTATACAATTTTGGTTACCTAGACAATGGAGGGACAGAAATCTTTCAGATTTCATTAAAATATCTTAATTGTGTTTGAAGATGAGCCACAGTCTTATGAGTTTAGAACAACTTGAGTGTGAGATACAATGGCAGAACTTTAAAAAAAAATCTGTCTTTTTTTTTTTTTTTTTTTTTTGGTGAACTCTAACCCTTTATAACATCAGTGAGCCGAATGAATAAGTTGTTGACAGGCTTCTGTGCTTTTAAAAATTGTGGGATAGTGCAGTGAAACAGAAAAGTCTCAATTTTTATATATATATATATATATATATATATATATATATATATATATATATATATATATATATATAATTTATCTATATATATATATATATATATATATATATAAAGACTTTAAATCAGTTAGAGTTTTGCAGGTTTTTGTCTATATCTACTAGCTTTAAGGTCATCGATATGCTAGTCAACTTTAAAACATTGACCAAAAATGATTTAAATTAGCAGTTTCTAATTTACTAAACAGACACAAGCAAAATCGTTTCTCCTTGCTCCGCTCCAATGGCTCTCAGCACTGCCCGACTCATTACAGATGTAAGGGAAACAGGTCAATTTAGCTCAAAGGGAATCATTTAAGATTTTAAAGGGAATTTGCACAGAATCACTGTTTCACGGTTTCACTGAACGAGCCGTTTAACATCAAATCTGCACTGGATATTAATATCCAAAGTATAGTGAAAACACTATCAATTAGCACAGTAACAAGATCAGCAGTTTAAGACATTAACTTGTAAGCACAAAACACAAGATACTTCTCTTTTCAATATGAATAAGGCTTTATTAGATACATCTAAGACATATAAGCTAATCTAACACATAAGCACACGCACTCACACATTCACACAAGTTGCAGGAAGATAGAAAGTTACGGAAGAATGAGCTTAAGAGAACGAAAATGTGGAATCCCAGCAATACGTGAAATTGCATAGACATGAACAGCCATCAATCACTTAAATAACCCTCGCGTTGAGTTCCTCAATGAGGTTAAAATTATATTAAATACACCAGTATAGATCAGAGTCTGGAGGAGTTACTTGCATCTCCTGTGTAAAGGGGTTCCCTTTGTTGCCGTTGAAAGGGGGTTTCCCGATGTTGCTGATTGGCTTGAAGTTCAGTAGTCGCTGAAGTGACGTCTTGGGAAGCCCGTGGTTGGGCGTTGGCTGAAGACGTGGAGTTGTGTGGGCTGGTTGAAGTTGAACGGGCACTCGAAGTCAGACTCGGAGGGACCAGGGGTTAAAAGGTCCCCTTAGGAATTTCAGTCTGGTTCTGCTAGGTGGGGGAGGGGAGTCACTCCAAGGATCTTGTTTATTACTCTCATGGGTTTACATGTGATGGCCGGCATTGCATCTTGATTACTTGCCCCAAATTTGACAATCTCTCATCCGAATTGAAATCGTCAATAATTGTTCTAGTGGTGTTAATGTTGAAAGCTGTTCTGTGAAAGAGTTGGTTGGTTATCTTGCTTCTGACTCTGGCGCTAGGAATGATTTACAACCTCCTGTTGCCTTTCTGAGGAATTCGGCCCGTGTTTCAACCACAGTCCTGATTGACTCTTTTATTTGTCTGGTTGGGGTCTGATATGCTACACAGACATAATTGCTCAGGTAAAAAATATATTCACATGTTATTACATTACACATACTACTACTACTATTACTACTACTAAAATGTGCTTGTGCAATAAAGCAATGCTTTTATCCAAACAATTAGAAGATAGGTGAGCAAGAGCCAACAATATCCATAATGTACAATGCCACTATGTATAATTTAATATGCTTTATTTGAATTCTGCACAAATAAACAAGCTAGGGAAATAAAAAAGTATGTGCAGTGTGTCTTCTGATGCAGATTGGGTGGAGGTCGATGAGAAAAGTGTTTGATGACCATATAAGTTTTACCACTCTCATTTCAACAATGGTCAGTTTGCACTGTAAAACATCAGGAAATCAGACCATTCTTTTATGTGACACAGCTCCTCGTCCAAACCAATACAAGGACAAGACTCAATAACCAACACAGAAAACACAAGAGCATATATTGGCTGACACAAATGAACAAATAAGACACACCTGGAATCAGTGATAGGGTAATCAATAGAAAAACTACAGCTTTACACACAGAGCAGTGAACACACACACACACACACCATGAACACACACCCGGAGCAGTGGGCAGCCATTTATGCTGCTGCGCCCGGGGAGCAGTTGGGGGTTTGGGGCCTTGCTCAAGGGCACCTCAGTCGTAGTATTGCTGGCCCGAGACAAAACCCACAATCTTAGGGTTAGGAGTCAAACTCTCTAACAACTAGGCCACGACTTCCCTAAAAATGTGTACTGCATTAGCTATTACTGCTAATTGCCATGTTGCCATGAACCAATTTATTGTAACCTCTTATTAAGTAATATATATTTGTGTTCAGTTTAATGAGACAGGCCGAGGCAGTGTGTGCAGTCAAGCCATCATGTTGGTGACGGATGGAGCTGTGGAAACATATGATGCTGTCTTTGCTCAGTACAATTGGCCTGATAGAAAGGTAAGAAGAGTTTCTGTATTTCCAGTTTGCGGGGTCAAGTGCAGAATAATGTTACAGACTGGAATGTTTTAAATGTAGGAACAATTCTTTTCTCACATAGTTTTTATACATTTTATCACATAAAGAATGCCAGATTTGATCAGAGATGGAAAAAAGGGATGGGATGGGATGGGATGGAAAAAAGATGTCAAGCTCTAAATAATTTTCAAAGGGTAAAAATAAATAAATAAAATAAAATAAAATAAAATAAAACACATTTTAATTTCTTCTGAGACAACAGAAGCCTGTTTTACAAAGCAGGTTTGAGTCTTTACACAGTTACGTTAGCATTTAGTTTGAGCAAACCCTTGAGTTTTTTGGCTCATGAAGGTTTGTTGGTTTTGAGCGGGTTTCATCACCATGATAAATTACGCTACACAGCAACTCTGCTATGGAGCAGGTTTTATTCTGTTTTCTATTCTCCAAACTGGACCAATTGTGAGCAAAGTGACACATCTGATTAAAGCAGCTTACAGTCCAATAATTTTACAGACAAAATTGCATGACCTTTGTTGCTTCTTATTATATTTATAGTATAGAAATTATAAATGTTTATAATTCATTGTCAGGGTTCTGTCCCTTTAACTTGTTTATTCATGGTTTTGTGACAGAGCCCTGACACCCGCCATGTTGTTGTTTTCATGTGAGCTTCAAGTGTGCTTGAGCTGTGCGCTTTCGTCTTTAAGTTTACGAAACTGCTGCTATGACAGCAAGTCCAGGATGAGCTTTGAAGAACCAAATAATCTGAGATCATGCCAAATCATCAACAATCAAATCCAGCTGAGTTAGTGACATGAAAAACGGGCCCCTGATCTAAACCAGGTTGGATTTTTTTTGGTTTTGTTAACTCTAAAGTTGACAAGAGTTTGTTCAGACAGCTTCATGCAATGTGCCACGGATAAAAAGCCAGATCTAGCTGGCCAGGTATGAAGAAAGAATTGTGGACTATGAGAATGGAGAAACTATTTGTTTATAACCAACATGTGGTCTAAACTGCAGCCATATCCTATTAAAACAAATAAAAACAGGGTTATTGGAATGGCATTTCTGTACAATAGAGGACAGTGCGTGGCCTGAGGGAAGAAACCGTTCCTATGTCTGCCTGTTTTGGTGGTCAGTGCTCTGTAGCACCAACCAGACATCAGCAGTTAAAAGAGGGAGTGTGCTGGATGTTAGGGGTCCGAAAAGATTTTGACAGCCCTTTTGCTCACTCTGGATGAGTAAAGTTTTTGGAGGGTGGGGAGGGTTCTACAAGTGATTTGCTGAGCTCTCTGGGCTATCCGCTGCATTCTTCTAAGGTCAGTTTTGGTAGCCGAGTTCAACCAGACAGTTATTGAAGTTATTGAGCTAAACTACATGGCAGCGGCGTGTGGCACAATCTTGATACATACAGTACATGTGACCCTATTGTTTGATATAAGTAGCCCTTATGTTGTCATTGTCTCTTGTAGCTTTGTATTGTGTACCTGCTGTTGGTGAGTTGTGTTTCTGTTAATGCCAGGTCTGTTAAAGTAAAGTCTTTGGTTGTATTTTGGATTTTACTGTTTCAATAAACCTCATATATTCTATTCTGGTGTTAGCGCAGTGCATAAGACGCATGCCTGTGGTGTGGGAGACCTGGGTTCGAATCCACTGTGAACCACCAGTATGTCCCTGAGCAAGACACTTAACCCCTAGTTGCTCCAGAGGCGTGCGACCTCTGACATATATAGCAATTGTAAGTCGCTTTGGATAAAAGCGTCAGCTAAATGAATAAATGTAATGTAAATGTAATATTCTCTTGATTGTTATGGGTGGTGTTAGCGCAGTGGATAAGACGCATGCCTGTGGTGTGGGAGACCCGGGTTCGAATCCACTGTGAACCGCCAGTGTGTCCCTGAGCAAGACACTTAACCCCTAGTTGCTCCAGAGGCGTGCAACCTCTGACATATATAGCAATTGTATGTCGCTTTGGATAAAAGCGTCAGCTAAATGAATAAATGTAAATGTAAATGTAAATGTCATATGGGTTCATCTCAACTTGCCTTCAGTGGACAGCAGAAATTATCATTGGTGTACACCTGCCCAACCTTCAGGACTTATACAACTCCAGAGTGAAGAAACAGGCAGCAGGAAACATCATCACAGACCCCTCTTACCCTTAACAGAACCTGTTTGCACTTCTCCCTTCAGGCAGATGCTACAGATCTCTGTGTACTAGAACATCTAGGCATAAAAATAGTTTTCCCCCATACCATATCCAGCTTAAACAGATAACACAGGAATTATTATCTGTGTTCTGTAATTCAAGAACTATATAAATACACATGCATATCTCTTTATTCATATGGCTGTAAAAAGAGTAAATAATGCACAAATCTGTACATAAATCTTCTTTTACAGATTCATACACATTATTATTATCATTATTATTAGTTACTGTAAAGTCTTAGGGTGTATTCACACCTATTTTATTTGGTTCAATTGAATCAAACTCAAGTTCTTTTCCTCCCTTGGTGTGGATCTTTTGGTCAGGTGTGAATACAGCAATCGTAATCGAGAGCAGACCAAACAACTGTACACAGACCCAGCTGAAGAGGTGGTCTTGGCCCGCTTCCAAACGATCTCTGGAACAGTTGAATGAATGAACCAATGAATGGATGACCTTAAGCACATATGTGGTTTTGTTTAAAGTTTCTGGTTCACTTGCCAAAACGGCAGTGTGAAAGCAAACCTCACCAAACAAAAAAATAAATAAATAAATAAAACTAAATAAATCAACATTGTATTTGGTCCAGACCAAAGCAAGTGAACTAGTGAACTTGTTCAGAAAACAAATTTTCCCTATCTGTCAGTTACTATGAGTTATGTTTAATGACATATGGGGTCTTACTTGGGAGGCCAATCATCTCTGCGTTTAAGAGAAAATGCCAATGAAAAATACACAATACTGTGTGTCGGGAAGCTGTTCTGGTTGGCAGTACGCCGTGAACAGCTGTGTTGCTTTCAGCAATTCCCCTGGGCACTTCAACTAAAGCAGATTTTCTGGGAACAGATTTCCTAAAAGAACAAATCACAGACAATTCTCATCTTTTTGAAGACGCTGTTTCATCCATATCCTTCTGGATGTGGTAGTTTCCTGTCCTCTGACAATGAACGTTGTCGTCCGTGTCTGGGCATTCAGCATGCTGAAGACGCGTTCGTGGATGGTTCATGCCTTCACTGCATGTGTGACCACGGCAAAGCTGCGATCGCGTCTCTCCTTTCTTAAAAGGGAAAGAAGCAGACCCCTCTGTCACTACCCCTCCGTCCTCACTATCCTCGATGATGGGGTGGCTAGGGGGTGCATCGACATTCCCCACGAGGAGTGAGTGATTACGGTGCACCTGTGCCCGCAAAACACCTCCACTTGGAGGAATAGTCTGCATCTCCTGTCCAAAGCCTGTAAGCTGTCGCCAGCTATTGCTACCAAGGTCCATACAAGGTAATACAAGGTCCTCCCCTTCGGGCTCTCCCTGTCCCCCTGTGTCTTCACAAAGCTCCCAGAGGGCGCCCTTGCCCCACTATGGGAAGTGGGAATCAGGATCCTCAACTATCTCGACAAATGGCTCATTATGGCCCAGTTGAGAGAGAAGTTGTGTGATCACAGGGACTCAGTCTGTTGGGGCTTCAGGTCAACCGAGAGCAAGCTCTCCCCTTTGCAGAAAATCTCGGTATGGAGTTAGACTCAGTGAGTATGACTCAGTGAGTGCGTCTCACCAACGAACTTGCCCAGTCTGTGCTGAACTGCCTGAGATCCTTTAGAGATCAAACATTTTCAGAGGCTCCTGGGGCATATGTCATCCACAGTCACAGTCACGCCACTCGGTTTGCTTCATATCAGACCACTTCAGCACTGGTTACACTCCTGAGTCCCAAAATCATTTCAAGTCACCTTTATTTATATAGTGCTTTTAACAATACAGATTGTGTCAAAACAACTGAACAGCATTAAAAGGAAAATAATGTGTCAATAATGCAAAAAGGCAGTTCATCAATTGAATTCAGTGATTTCATCATCCATCTTAGTTAATTTTAAATAGTATCTGTGCAATCAAGTCGACGATGTCGCTGGATATTAAGATTCCCCAACTAAGCAAGCCAGAGGCGACAGTGGCAATGAACCAAAACTCCATCAGTGACAGACTGGAGAAAATAAACCTTGGGAGAAACAAGGCTCAGTTGGGGTGCCAGTTCTCCTCTGGCCAGACGAAACCAGTAGTTCAATTCCAGGCTGCAGGAAAGTCAGATTGTGCAGAAGAAGCATCTGTTTCATGTGGTCTTGTCCCGGTGGCTGTCTAGGAGAAAAGGTCTTGACTGTGGATCTGTCTCTGGGGCTCATCTAGTTGTCCTGGTCTCCACTGTCTTTCAGGACTCTAGAGGTCCTCTCTAGGTGCTGATCCACCATCTGGACTGGATACGTACTGTATCCGGATGACTGCATTGACCATCTAATCTGGATAAAGACTGAATCTGGTGGCTACGGTGACCTCAGAATAAGAGACAGACTAAAATTAGTGTAGATGCCATTCATCTAACAATGTACCATCACACAATTACATCTGTATGCTGATGATAGTTATTTATACCTCAGCATTTCTCATAAATCAAGCAATAAAGCAACTACAGAATGCATTTCAAGTACTGCAGCTGTCATTATCACAATTAAAATTGGCTTTAAATTAAAAAAAAGAAAAAATATTTGTTATATATATTTTAGTCGAGGTTGCTCTAAATTAATTGATATAAATATGGTATACCATTAGAAAGAGGGAGTTCCTACAAATATTTAGGTATATGGCTGGATGAAAGATTAGCATTTGATGTACATATTTTATAAACTGTGGAAGAACCTTAGACCTAAATTAGGTTTCTTCTATCGTTTAAAAAAATGTTTTCCTTATGCGGCCCGAAAGAAAATAGTAGAGAGTGCCTTCTAGGGCTGTCACTTTTGAGAAAAATTAAATTTGAACGCATGCAATGTATTCGAATATATTAGAATATCTAGGTGAACCACCCCCCCCCCCACGCGCATAAAAAAAAATAACACCGTAGCCTAATGGAGATTCAATCACAAATGTATTAACAGTTTGTAATAAACAGGACTATCTGGATTATTATTTTTTTTACTTAATGTTTAAAACAGCAGGTTATCAACTTAGAATATCAACATATATGAAGTGCCACTATGCATATCCCACAACATTAGGCTAAATGAAGAAAAGAAAAATGATTCAGAACAGGCACAAACAATAACGTGATTTGGTAATGGGCCTACAGTACAATACGTCTAGATTGCCCTCTACTGGATAAGATGGCAAATAATAAAATAAAAAACAAACGGTCTAATCATAGACTGTAAAAAATGTGCTACACATGGCATTTTAAAAACCAGATATTTTATTTATAGTTCGATTACAGATATTTCACGTCATGTTCGAATGCATATTCGAATATCAAATAAAAAGTGACAGCCCTAGTGCCTTCTTATCTATAATCGATTATGGTGATCTTCTATACATGCACGCAGCTACAACCCTACTTAGGAAAATTGATTATGTGTATCATGCAGCCTTACGCTTTGTTTCTGGTGCAGAGTCACGGATGCATCACTGTATTTTATATGCTTCTTTATCATGGTTATCCTTACATCAAAGGAGAAAGTTACATATGTATTTATTTATCGCAAAAGCTTTGTTAGACAAATTACCCTTTTATATATCAAATATTTTAATTTACTACACAAAAAATTATTTTACTAGGTCTGGTTCCCATATTAGGCTAAAAGTGCCAAGGGTATTGTCAGAATTCTGCGAAGGTGCATTTTCCTTTTATGGTCCCTGGGCCTGGAATGAATTGCAAAATGTACTCAATTTAGATGAACTTCCAACCCTAAGCACCTTTAATCGTTTTTTTTTTCTAAATGTTTTACTGGATACTTGTAATTGTTTTAGTTGATCTGGTTTTACTCAGCTTTTGGTTGTTGTAAATTGTGGTGTTGTCTTACTGTTTTTCTTTTTTTGTGAATTTTAATGTGCCGCTGTCTTGACCAGGTCTCACTGGAAGAAGAGATAGAAATATCTCAATGTGATTCTCCTGGCTAAATAAATAAATACACACAGATGTGTTGCTGCTATTCAGCCCCTGGTCAGACCTTGCTTTTCTACGGGCCAGGGTGTGTCACGGCCGGGATCCAATGAAGCACGGAGATAGAACCAATTGCAAGTAAGTCTTTTATTAAGGGGTAATCCAAACAGCATAAACAGTCCAGGCAGGGGTCAATAGGAAACTTCCATCCAAAACATAAACTAAACAAGAAGACAAGGCAAGGGCACGAACTGACGGACATGAATAAACAACGACTCCGTGACACATACTAAGACAGACCGGGTTATATACACAAAAGGATAATGGGGAAACAGGAGACAGGTGGGGAACAATCAATTAACTAAACAAGGAGGAAGGTGACCAAATAAGGAGACAGGAAGTGATAAATGATAAACACCGTGGGAACTGAGGACACCTAGTGGAACCCCAGGGAACACAACCCAGACACTGTGACAGTACCCCCCTTCTACGGAGCGGCTCCCAGACGCTCCAAGACAGACACAAAACAGAGACCAGGAGGGAGGTGGACAGGTGGAGGCTCAGGGGGAGGGACGGAGGGCCAGAAAAGAAAAACATGGGGAACAGGCACCAGAATGTAAACACAACACAGAAAGACCAGGAGGGAGGAGGACAGGAGGAGGTTCAGGGGGAGGGACGGAGGGCCAGACTGACAGAAAGGAACAGGGACAGACATTAACACAAAAACCAAAGGAAAAAACAACATGAAGCCCCCCAGGGCGGAGCAGAAGACCACCACACCCTTGTGGTCAAGGCCAGAGCCCTCCAGGGCGGAGCGGAAGACCACCACAACCGTGTAGTCAGGGCAAGCGCCCCCCAGGGCGGAGCGGAAGACCACCATGTCCGTGTGGTCAGAGCGGAAGCCCCCCAGGGCGGAGCAGAAGACCACCATGTCCGTGTGGTCCGAACGGAAGCCCCCCAGGGCGGAGCAGAAGACCACCACAACCTTGTGGTCGAGGCCAGAGTTCCCCAGGGTGGAGCAGAAGACCACCACCACCATGTGGTCAGGGCGGAAGGCCCCCAGGACGGAGCAGAAGACCACCACCCCCCTGTGGTCAAAGCGGAAGCCCTTCAGGGCGGAGCAGAAGACCACCACATCCCTGTGGTCGATGCACAAAGCCCCCAGGGCGGATCAGAAGCCCACCACTTCCGTGCGGCCGGATCAACGGGAGGGCGAGACTCTGGTAATTCCATGGTGTCTCTACTGGACTCCAGAAGATCGGTGCTGGCCTGACACTGCTCATGAAGATCATTGGTGACTTGCATTTGCTCATGAAGATCAATGGTGACTTGACTCAGTCCTTGAAGATCACCGGTGACTTGACTCGGTCCTTGAAGATCACCAGTGACTTGACTCAGCTCTGAAAGGTCAAAGGTGACTTGACTTGACTCTGAAAGGTCAACGGTGACTAGCCCTAACTCTGGAGCATCAGCGGTGACTAGCCCTGACTCTGGAGGGTTAACAGTGACTAGCCTTGACTCTGGAGGGTCATCTGGAACCCGACTCGACTCTGGAGGGTCATCAATGACTAGCCCTGACTCTGGAAGGTCATCGGTGACTAGCCCTGACTCAGGAAGGTCATCGATGGCTAGCCCTGGCTCTGGAAGGTCATCGGTGACTAGCCCTGGCTCTGGAAGGTCATCGGTGACTAGCCCTGGCTCTGGAAGGTCATCGGTGACTAGCCCTGACTCTGGAAGGTCATCGGTGACTAGCCCTGACTCTGGAGGGTCATCGGTGACTAGCCCTGACTCTGGAAGGTCACCGGTGATAAGCCCTGACTCTGGCAGGTCATCGGTGATAAGCCCTAACTCTGGAGAGTTCCCTGGCACCTGACTCGACTCTGGAGGATCAGCGGTGACTAGCCCTGACTCTGGAGGATCAGCGGTGACTAGCCCTGACTCTGGAGGATCAGCGGTGACTGGCACCTGACTCGACTCCGGAGGGTCCACTGGCACCTGACTCGACTCCGGAGGGTCCACTGGCACCTGACTCGACTCCGGAGGGTCCACTGGCACCTGACTCGACTCCGGAGGGTCCACGGGCACCTGACTCGACTCCGGAGGGTCCACGGGCACCTGACTCGACTCCGGAGGGTCCACGGGCACCTGACTCAACTCCGGAGGGTCCACGGGCACCTGACTCAACTCCGGAGGGTCCACGGGCACCTGACTCGACTCTGAAGGGTCAGCTGAGACTCTCATCCTGTGCAGCGGCGCTGGGCAAGCAGCCATCTTGGGCCATGACTCTGGACAGGCGGCCATCTTGTACTGTGGTGCTGGTCTGGCGGCCATCTGGGGTTGTGGTGCTGGACTGGCGGCCATCTTGTACTGTGGCGCTGGACCGGTGGCCAATTTGGGCATTGGCGCTGGGTTAGCGGCCATCTTGTGCTGTGGCGCTAGGCTGACAGCCATCTTGGGCTGTGGCACTGAACCGTTGGCCAAAGTGGGCATTGGCGCTGGGCTGGCGGCCATCTTGTACTGTGGCGCTGGACTGGTGGCCAATTTGGGCATTGGCGCTGGGTTGGCGGCCATCTTGGGCTGTGGCGCTGGAACGGTGGCCAATTTGGGCATTGGCGCTGGGTTAGCGGCCATCTTGTGCTGTGGCGCTTGGCTGGTAGCCATCCTGGGCAGTGATGCTGGACTGGCGGCCATCTTGGATGGTGGCGCTTGGCTGGTAGCCATCCTGGGCAGTGGTGCTGGACTGGCGGCCATCTTGGGTTTTGGCGCTGGAACGGTGGCCAATTTGGGCATTGGCGCTGGGTTAGCGGCCATCTTGTGCTGTTTACACCCCATGTGTTGGGTAACAGGTATTTGGCGGGAAGATCTGGCTTGGTGTCACACTTGCTGCACCATTCCCCCTCATACAGTCAGACTTGGTAGAGCAGTCTGAAGCCATGCCCAGTACTGGTGTTAGCATGCCTGTTGTCCCGTTCAGTCCCTGTACTGGGCTAGGTGTCCATATGGCTTGATTTCCTATGGGTAATCCCATATGTGTATTCTTCCACGGTAAGGTTTCCCTCTCGCTAAACCTGTGTCTTCCCTTGACAGACCCGCTTTGTCAGTCTCTTCTGGCAGTTTTTCCATCCCTACTCTAAGGTAGGACCTGCCTCAGAGACCCATTCTATATGTAGTACTGCCCCCTTGGGTCAGTCCATATCAGAATTTCCACATCATCTCCCTATGGGTAGAATGTGGTCTCTGTTTCCCCTTAAGGCTCACTTCCACATCGTTCTGCCAGGCTGAAAGAACAAATAGGAAAGATTTGAAGCAATCTTTCACTGAAGATGAAATTTTTTGTGGACAGAACAGCAGCATTGCCTTCTCCAGCAGCTTTGTACTCACCATTTGGCCACCTTTGGTACCAAGGTCAGTGAATTTGTGCTTGGCACTTGGGAAGGTTATGACCTTAGCGTAGCTTTCGTGGCATGCCACGGCTTGTCCACAATTGCATTGGCACAGGGTTGCGATGGTGTTCAGGCTGTGGCGTTTTCCATGGACCCCATATGTTGTTTGACATAACTCATAGTGACCGACAGATAGGGACCATCTCGGTTACGTACGTAACCCTCATTCCCTTCTGGAGGGACGTTATGTCCCCATGCCAAATCCTTGACCTATTCGCTGTTGCCTAAATATGTTCTCGGATCCTCAGCTTAAAACCTAATGAGTGGATGCACCTGTCACCTATTTATTCCTATTCATTTATAAGGGAATGGCTCAGGTTTGCAAAATCCACTAGACAATTTTCATTGCAGTTTTTTCTTAAACTCAGAGATGATTTGCCTCCCAAGTGAAACTCCATATGTCGTTTGACACAACGTCTCCATTCCCTCCATCAGGGAATGAAGATTATGTACTTAACCAAGATGTTTTCTGTTCTCATGTCAGATATGTATCTGTATGTATGCATGTACCAAGAGCAATAATAAATAAAACACAACAAATCCCTTGTGTGTCCACATAAAAAAGGCAAATGAAGCTGATTCTATCATTACAACCATTTAAAACTGTGGCTTAATCTGACAGTACTATGGTGCAGTGGTAGTATGAAATAATACCAAGGAACTTTGATATGTACTTTTTTGAATTATTACCATGTTGTAGAGGTACTTGTAGATTTTATCGTGTTTTAATAGATCCTCATAATCCAAACTGAATCAGAATCTGATTCAAACCATTTGTGACCTGTCACGGAAACCAGTGACACAAGTCGGCAGCACAACTTTCAAGCAAAATGAGAAAGAATTTTTATTCAGAATTGGTGATTTTTAGTTTTTTTAGTGTTTAAGATAGCAGTATTGGTATATTTAAAAGCGTACATTTTGAGGTTGAAATCGGCTTGTTTTTCGGAGATTTTAGCACGCAGTAGGGACGTGTCATTGTCTGTGTGTATTTCCATACTGGATAAGCAGATTTTTTGTTTATTTTTTTATTACCCCCGCCCTCCAAGGGAAGCGTGGCTACTTATTATGCAGCACTCCAATAAGACTGAATAATATCCCTAATCTACAACTGAGTGAAGATGAAGACGAGGAAGAATGTATCGGACTGGCATCAGACGAGTTGGACCGTAAGATATCAGATGTTATATTGTTAGTAACATTTGATGGGGATAAAGACATAGAAATGGGGAAAATCCGTAACTTTGACTGCAAATGCTACACAGGGAGAAAAGAGAACTCTCTGCATGGGAGACAGTCCTGTAGCCAGCTTTCTCCAGACATTATGTACAACATACGGCTGGATTCTTTAGCTGTGGAAAAAGAGTGGCAGGACATGCAAATTATTGGACATTTAGAGGCAAACAGACACAAAGTGCAAACTTCGGAGATGGTTACATCCACAAAGAAGACCCCGACAAAGAGAAAGTGTGCCCGAACTACTTATTTCATTGGAGGCAACGAGATCTGCAAGACTACTTTTCTGTTTCTTATGGGTTGAGTTTCCATAAACATCAAAGTTTGTCGTGTTGTGTTCATTCTAAGAACACATACGTTATCTTATGTTTAGTCCATGTTTAGACCTTCCCTATACCTACCTATTGTTAATAGCTAGCTCAGGATCATTTTAATTGTAATCGTTAGCATCATACTTTGCATATTATACTATAAATACACAATTATAGTTCATTTTAATTTATCATAGTTGATCATAACTAGATATGAAATGGCATGAAAATTTCATTTCATGAATATAGTGACCAAAATGATCACGGTTATTAAAGAATCCTGTTCAAAAAGTCCAAATGCTACACAATGAAATTAATTCACCAAGTTTTATGTAGAAAACCAGCAAATAACAAATACAATTAGCATCAATATGTACTTTTTGTTTACATAAGCATTAAAATAATAACATTAAAAATGATGGCCAGATCTTAAGGTTCAAATAGAACAAGTTCAAATAGAGTTTTGACAAAAAAGGTTTTATAAAAAGATAAAACTCACATATTTCAGCCTCTAAATAATTTTTATAAAACTCAAAAAAGATAAATTACTGACTTTTAAAATGCACATTATCCTTTATTATTAATAGTATCCTTTATATTAATAACAGTATTTTTCCGTTGCGTCTGTCGTTGCTATGCAACCATGCAGCTTTACAGGGGGGAGCGGCACCGGCACCCCCTGAAATTCGATTGGCCATCCCAGGTGCCCCCCCCCCCCCTATAAGATGTCTTGTGATTGGTTCATTTTATGGCCAATCATTTTATAGACTCTACTGAAGTTCGCGATTCAAAGAAGTACAGCCGCAGCGTCGTCAAAGAAACAACCGCTCGTCGTGGACTTGGACTTTTACTTTATCAAGTGTGGGAAGTCGAGACACTAGTGATGGGAAGTTCGGATCATTTTAGCCACTCAAATCTTTTTTCGATTCATTTCATTCATTTTAGCAAAATGTAATTAAAATGTTACGTGTTACTTCCCCAACACATCTAGTACTTATGCAAACATTGATCACACTACAAACAATACAAAAATAAAATGCTATAAAGATACAGAAGATTAATTAATTCTTTACCTGGGTCTTCAGTCTGTGATTAACTCACCTCTTGTCTGACAAGTCTTCGGGTTCAAATCATTCCTTATCCTTAATCACGTGACAGCCACATACGTTATTTCTGACATTTCTGTCACTGTGTTTTTGTAACTGTTTCTTGAGGATCTGTGGTGTGTTATTATTTTATAAATAAATAAAACCTTGTTATAAATAAAATATTGATTAATTTGTCTTTTTGACTGTCTATCAGTAAATAAATACTAGGCTATATAGTAATATAATAATCCAAGTATTTATAGCCTAGTTTAATTTTTAATCCAATTTTGAGTTTGCTGGTATAATAATTGCTTAAATTGTTCTAATATATGTATAAGATGCTTGCTCAAAAAGGACATAATGACATAAATTAAAAGCAAATAACATTTTGAATCCTAAACAAGTAACACTACAGTTCTATAGTCTAATCTGAAGGGTGAACTCAAAAGACATAAATCATACAACAAGGTAATTTTTGAAGATTAGAATCCACTGTAAAAAAAAAAAAAAAAACATTCAAAGATATGTCGCTGTCATAGAGACGACTCGTTCTTCCCTAGTCACATTAAAGATTTGAATCGTTCAAGAACGACACATCACAAAACACCAAACAAAGAGCTGGTAGGTAACCTTTATGTATGGTTTAATATGTTTGTATGGTTTTCTCAGATCAATGTTTTTACCCCGTCAGGCTCTGCTCGCGTTGGTCGTGGTTGATTTCAATCGAATGTTTAGTCAACGTTTAATAAAACACAATAAAAGTAAAATACGCTGGGCGCTATCAATCAATAAACAGTCATGGTGATTTGCATATTCTGTATCAGTTTATTTTGTGACAGTGACCACATAGCAAGATTGTACCAAATGACAATATGCACAGAATGTTCCATAATAATAATTGTATGATGACCCATTACTTCTTAATGCATGAGAGTAAGTCAGTTAGATAGTCAGTTAAATTGTCATTGTTTTTTTTCTTTTTTTGAGATTGAGAATAACAGACACACATAAGTGTTTCTTTTGAAGGCAGGGAAGAGAGCAGTGCCAAGCCATGAAGTAAAGATATAGGGAGTTTCTTTCAAATAAAAAAATTATTTATTCTCCAATGTAACTAAATTAATCAAATTACTGCATTTGTTTACAAGTAACTTTATTCAAGTTAAAAACAATTAAATCAATAGGATTTACGTAATATACTGTAGAATTTAGCGTTTTTTTTTTTTGGGGTCACTGGCGGCCACCCCATTCGCAGGTAGTGCCCCAGCATGGCCCCCCCACTGAAAATGCTCTAGACACGCCCCTGTTTACAGGGGGTATGGTTTATCTAAATGAGATGTAAATGAGCCCTATTGTCACTCCCAGCGGGTGAGAACAGATGAGAACTGCACAATCTTTAGAGGCCGTTTTCTCCCTTTTGAGCAGTGCAGCAATTGTTTACGTACCGAGTCTATTTTTGCTGTTCTGCACGCGCTGAATTAAAGTGACAGCATTGTTCGCAAAACATGCATACTAATTAAAGCCTACTGTGTTTCACATGCAGCACATGGGTTTTTGGCTAGGTTTCAAACAAGAAAAAGAGCACCTTTACATAAACAAGGCAACATAATATATGCACTTCTATGGAAGCAGTAAAACAAAGTTTATTAAGACCTGTGGGATTGCTTGTGATATTCTTGTGAATTTGAAATATTTGTGATATCCTAACAAGAACATTAGGCTAATTGTTGAGTTTAAATATTTTGCTGCTTGCTTGAGCAGCTCATTATACAAACCTAGAAGTCATATGCGTGAATAATGTTGTTTATATTTATTGAGTTTAAACTAATGTCTATGATTATGAACGATTGTTACTGTTCTGTGATAGTCACAATGCTGAAAAATATTATTATTATTATTTATTTATAATTTTTTGTACATGATTTGAAAGGAAATTAATGAACAAATGTTGTGTTTGTGGCCCAAACGCCACGGATCAGTAGCGGACTACAGACGCGTCCTGTGTGAAAGCACAGTGAGTCCACGCTGCTTCTGTACCACATATGTAACGCACTGCATACGCACTGCAGATGGAGTATGTGTGAAACAGGTGTAATGTCTTCCTGGGTTGTCTGAATCTCCCTAAAAGCTGTTTCACACTTGTTGGTCCTATTGCTAGTGGTTCTTTGCAGTTTACATTAAACTACTGTAATACCTTCATTAATCTAATTTACCATGCAATGATACCTTTATACCTTAGATCATAATTGTCTGTTGAATGCAATGACATTGGCAAACCATTGAAAATCTTTTAAAACAATTCTAGAAACCATTTTGATTTTCACAAGTTTTGAGTTTTAATACCCCAAAGTGGGACTGTTTGAGGCAGACAAGATTTAAGAACCCAAATGTCAATCATTTGGAATTTATTCATATGGAATATTAATACAAACACTAACTGAACCAAAGGAGTCAATGTACATGACCCTATCCTAAATGACAATCTAAACCCTTGCAGTGCTCCTCAGAGTCCACATTTACATGATGTAATGCCATTTAGACTGTTGGATACAAGTCTGCTGTGGAGCCTAAAATGATAAATGTGAAACACAAATTAAACTCACAGATGTGGACTTAACAGACATGGGTGTGTGGCAGCCAGTGTTGGGGAGTAACTAGTTACATGTAACGGCATTACGTAATTTAATTACAAAATTATTGTAACTGTAATTAGTTACAGTTACTAAGAAAAAATGAGTAATTAAATTACAGTTACTTATGAAATTTTTAACGATTACAAAGGGGATTACATTTGAATGTTTACACAGATCCACATACAGTTTTAACTGATTTATTTCCCAAATTGCACTGACTATTCTGAGACATACCGCCCTAATAATTTCCAGGATGCGGAAACACAGTCTGGTTCGTACACCGGGAGAACCGGGACAATTCCCGGTGACCTCGCAGCCGATTTTGCCCCACTATTTAATATCATTATTGTATAATTGCCTGCCGAATGTACTAAAGCGATCATTTGTGAATCCGCCATTTGATAATTAAATCTCTAATAAGTCATGAAGTGTTAGTCATGACTCGCGCGCTCTCCGCGCCTCAGATCAGACTCCGAGTAATCATAGAGAGAGAGAGAGAGAGTGAGAGAGTGTGTGTGTGTGTGTGTGTGTGTGGACTGTGGAAGCGCACAGCTGGAGCAGAGAAGCAGAACTCCTGTTCAGGGTTTCAGGTCAGTTTCATCTGTAAAGATGCTTTTTTGTCTTTGTTTTTTTATTTATTTAATCAAGCAGCAGCACGTTGCTCATCAGTCATCACTCAAAATACTATATAAAGGACATCATTATTATCTGTTGTAATGTTACAGTAGTAATTTAGCTGAAAAAAATTCCGATTTTTTTTATAGGTTTAGGGGGAGCTACGACAGACAACAACACAACCCTTACGGAAATTAACATTTTAATCTTTAACTATAAATCCAGAGAAAATGGTTACTATTGTTTAACAGTGATAACTAAAAATGTAAAATTATTTTACAAATGTATTTATTTAAAAATAAATACAAATCCATTTGCAAAAAAAAAAAAAAATTTAAACAAGGTTATTTGACTTTTATATAGGCTAATAAAAGCATGGTTAATTTTTGTAAGGGAAAAATATGACTCGTGTACAGTATTAGGATTTTTCTATAAAGATATTGTAGTATTGTAGAGAGTATTGTATTGTAAAGTATAGTTTTGTTCAATCTTGAGTATTAAAGTCATGAGAGAGATGGATAACAGGGCAAAATAAAGAGACTGAAGAGAAAAATGGAAGTGAAGGTGCAGTTCAGGAGAGAACTTTTAATTATTTTGCATGTCCCCAAATTAAAGATTTAAAATAGATAAAAATAGTTTTGTCCATGAATTTGTTTGTATGAGTTTGAATTTTCCAGTCTGATTTTTTTTCCCAGTCCGCCCCTCCTGTAAATTAATGGCAAAGACATGGTTTCATTTTCTACACATAGGCCTACTAGTGTTTTCAATCTCTGCTGTCTCAATATAGGAGTACATGAGCACATAAACATAATTTCTAGAACTGCTCTGTGTCACTTCATGTGCATTTTACTTATTTTGAGAAAACTATCATCATATACAGAGACAGCAGTTTCAAAAAAACACCAATGTTTCAGGAGATTAGTACACAGAATACGTCACATGCTTATTAGATAACTGTATTTAAGTTGATGTATATGCTTTTATTTATTATTCTTTAATTTTCACAAATTTAGAAAAGTAATCAAAAAGTACTCAAAAGTAATTAGTTACATTACTTTAATAAAGTAATTGAAAAAGTTACACTACTATTACATTTTAAACAGGGTAACTTGTAATCTGTAACCTATTACATTTCCAAAGTAACCTTCCCAACACTGGTGGCAGCATAGTCAGCAGTAAGCAAGACTGTAGGTGAACATTAACTGTGCCATTTGGGACAGGCCACAGTTTGTTGCTCAGGGTTCTTATGGTGGACTACCTGTCTCTTTCCAATTCATTCAGCGTTTTTCTAATTCTTTAAGGTGTCTTCTTAAACATCATCTCTGCATGGCCGCTCATGCACTTTACTATGTACAGTACATTTTTCACCATCCAATTTTTCCTTAGATTTGTTAGATTTAGGCACAATTTGAGTTCGATAGCTCTTATAGTGTTTCCCAGGTTAAAAATACTTTAACTATGTATAAACATGGGAACAAACTAACAAACAGTGGGAATGTCACATGTGGAGAAGATTGCTTTGAGGAAAATAATTTTATAATTAACATGCATATTAGTTGGGTAAAGTAATACATGGCACAAAACAAGAAATTAAAATTGGTGTACACCCCGTTTTCTCCTCTATTAAGGGGCAACCACAGTACTTTTTATGTGACCTTCAGTATGTCATACAGCACCTCTCTCTTCACCTCAGTATTCCTGTATGTGTGTGTGTGTGTGTGTGTGTGTGCATGTGGTCTATCTCAATGCAGCACATAATGAGGCAAAGAGAATGTGAAAGCAGCATTCATCAAATAATATGCCCAGTGAGTGTGATTGGTTCTGTCATGGATCAAATCTGGTATGTTTTTCAGGTGGCTGATGACTGAAGGGTCTTAGTGTATGTTAGTTATAGGCTTTATTCATGAATGGTGTTTACCAACAAAACATATTCAAACATTTCTAATGCAATGTGCACTGTAAATCTGACTTCTGATTACATCCATTATCATCATAGTTTTTTTTTTTAAATTGTATCACAAAATAACAAATTATTTTGGTTGGCCAAACTTTTATTGAAGCTAAACAATTAAAGAGTAAACTAATTAGATGCAGTCAAGTTAGTGTGTCTTATCTGCTGTTGAGGGATTGTACATTAGCTTAATCTTGAGCGATTAAACATGACTGACAGCTAACCAAAGCTCTTCTGTCTCCAGGTGCGTGTGTTCCCTTACCTGATTGGTCGGGAGTCTGCCTTTGCTGATAATCTGAAATGGATGGCCTGCGCTAATAAAGGTTAGGCTTACTCATTTTTCCTCATGCAGCTCTGTAAACATTTCCTCATCTGATTGATGAACAGTGAAAGAATGACCTGATCTCCACATGTGAAAAACAAAATAAAAAAAAAACAAAACCTACATTCGTCTAAAAGTTCTCTTTTCAGTTCGCACGCGGTTCAGCTGCAAAAAAAATGTAACATCTACACCCATCGTAGCTGCCGGCGAAAACGCAGAAAAGAGCCAGTTATGTTATTATCAGGACTACTCACAATGTGCTTGGTTTCAACCTTGAATTTTACATACAAAGCTGCTTTAAAAAGCAGTAAAATCCATAACATCGGATGGCGAATCCATGACCCGACAAATGTTTGTCTTGAAAGTAATCATTTGTATGCCACCTGGGCAAACTTTGAAGAACAGTACAACCGCCCACTTTCTGACCAAGAATGGATGTGCTTTCAGGCACAGGAGAGAGAGTTCAGGAAAACCCTGGATTTTAAACTAATTAATGACAGACAAACAATATAATTCACTGGAACTAATTCGCAGTACTAAACTTATAACCATCTTATGTGGAGTATACTACAGAAATGGATCTTATACAGCAACTCACAGAGATGAGAGACCATTAGGAATACCTTTGCTAAAATACACCGTAAGAATCCTTTGGAAATTCCCCCTCTGTAAAGTACTCTCACCGAGGCCCGACTCAGAGACGCTCACTGAATGGATAAATCAGCAGCTGCGCTTCGTACGGGAAACCATCCAGCCATCGCTCAATGAAGCGACAACAGTATGAGAGAACCCAGAGTGGTAAGTGAAAACGAACTAGCCTATCTTTGTGAACACCATAGGAGTAAGGCAATAGATATAATTCTAAACAACAGCACTTACCCAGAACCCCTTTCTGCGATAAATGACATGAATAAAGTTTATGAGTATAAGGTCCCCTATGCTGCAGACGGAGAAGCAGGTTTCCTCGGTTTCCGGAAGAAACCTAGCAGAAAACTGGATACCAGAGCTACGGGATTCGGAGTACGTTCGGATTGGCCCGATCTGAATGATTTGTGCAGCAATAACAACATAGAGCTGAACTGGGCACATACTGGCGGGGAGCAGGTAAATATCAGTCAGGGGCAGATTATGGATCCAAATGTGTATGCTGAGGCATCTATACATCACACTGGAACCAGTGAGAGGTTAAACAGCCGGACGTGCAGGTATTAAATCCTCCAATAGTTTCAAGAACAACAGTGCGATTACTGGGTTAACCTGCACCTTCAGGGGAAACTTGCATGCCTGCAGAGCACGGATCATACAGTCTCACACTCTGCATTACAAAATTCAGCCATCAACGAAGATATCTTAAAATTTGTTATTAAAGGTGCTCTAAGCGATGCCGGGAGTTGTAACTTCTTGTTGACTTTCAAATTGTTGTCAAACAAAACGGAGGCTAGCTAGACCCTCCCTCCTCCTCATCCGTGCACTACCCCCCAAACCCCACCCCCAAATCTTCTTGTCGGTTATTGGCTGGAACAGTTTGTTATGTTTTGTGGTGCGGGTGAGCCCAGTTTGTTTTTCTTGTTGTTTGTGGAGCCTGTGGTGTCTAGAGAGACCCCGTTTTTTTACAGTGTGTTCAGGGGACAAGCAGCTAGCGGATAGTGAGGAGATGTTTGCTGGATGTGGCAAAAAATGTTTTGGCCTTAAAAATGTGTGACATCACTTAGAGCACCTTTAAAGCTCGGCTGCAAACTCTCCCGACAGTGGCAGTGTGTGGTTACACGATCAAACTGATTATTCTTATTTTTGGTAGCTTGGGACATGTGCACAGATTATGTGTCAGAGGCTTGCAGATTGCTGGACTGAGTAAAAAGTGAAGTGACATTCATTCAGCCAAGTATGGTGACCCATACTCAGAATTTGTGCTCTGCATTTAACCCATCCGAAGTGCACACACACAGAGCAGTGAACACACACACACACACTGTGAGCACACACCCGAAGCAGTGGGCAGCCATTTATGCTGCGGCGCCCGGGGAGCAGTTGGGGGTTCGATGCCTTGCTCAAGGGCACCTAAGTCGTGGTATTGAAGGTGGAGAGAGAACTGTACATGCACTCCCCCCACCCACAATTCCTGCCGGCCCGGGACTCGAACTCACAACCTTTCGATTGGGAGTCCGACTCTCTAACCATTAGGCCACGACTTCCCGAAAGACCTCTAAGCAAACAACCAGATATTGTTCTGTGTCAGCAATCATAGGCAGTCTGCATGTTTGGAGAAGACGATGTCACCTTTATCCATAGCCTACTTATTAATGTGGTTGCTACTTGCATTGTCTGTATTGTCAGGTGAAACATAATAGGCTCTTTGTGAATATTTGGATGCTGTGTTGTTTTAATCAGTATTTGTCATTCCAAATAAAATAATCAAATGTGTGTGTGTGTGTGTATGTGTGTTCATGTCAACTCAACCACACACTGCCAGCACATATTTCAGTTCAAACAATTTGTAAAAGTGCATGTCGCATCCGATTACCCCTTTAGGAACTAATATGTAAAAGCATATTAAGATATCTTTAAAGGTGCCATCTGTCATATCTGGCAAAAAAATCAAGTCATACTCCACATTCCATACCAGATGGGGGCAGTATGCCTCAATAAAGTGAATTGGTCTACTCTAGAGTAACAAAAGAGAAACGGCATAGTCTCTATGCTCCGCCCCTACCTTCACAACAATCCTAGAGCATAGGTGAAGCCTATAAGACAGCGGTTCTCAATTGCAGTCCTCGCGCCCCACTGCTCTGCACATTTTGAACGTTTCTCTTAGCGCTTCAGACATTTGTTCTATTCGAACATAAGTGCCCTGCGAAGTGGACATCACAGGATATTCAGCCATGATTCCAGTTCGAAGTGAACGTAGCTATATGTTCCAATCAAAGTGCATTGAAGTGTGCAAGACGTGAATTTAAATTGTATTGATTTACAGAGGTATATGATGTCATAGTTGTCCATGTTTAAAGATGCTGCACAGCACAAATCAGTGATTGAATGTTTCGATGTGAGGTAAACTTCAACAGATTTCTCCTGCTCAGAGAGTAGGGAGCAATGAACATTTGAAAAACAGTTCATGAACGGAGTTTATTTCTAACGAGCTGATTATCTGAATCAGGTGTGTTAACAAAGAGAAACGTGCAAAATATGCAGAGCAGTGGGGCGCGAGGACTGGAATTGAGAACCGCTGCCATAAGAGGACGTTTGGTTATGTCAAGTGATTTTGAAACATGACATCTTCAAGCTACTCCCCTTCACCTTTCCCAGTGAATATGTTCATATTCGTTTTGTTCATATTACATTGAGTTGTATATACACATTATTTGAATTAAATTAATTTGACAGGCAGCATTCTGTCAACATCATTGGTCAACATCAGACAGCTGATGTTGACCAAGCTAGCGCCAACCAACGTAACCAGAGCTGCCAACTCTCAAGCATTCACCGTGAGACACACGCAATTGACTCTTTTCACATGCTTTCACGCCACACATCAATTTTCTCACATACAGAAAAACCACGAAGCAAAGAGGACACGGAGACCAACAGACTAGTTAGAGCAGGTTACTTATGATATAAAAAATGGGTAAGTTATAGCTAGCTAATTATCAAACTCAGCTACGGTTAGCCATCGCTAACATTAGCACGTTTATAGAACAGCCTTCGATACATTTCTATGTTATAACTTCCTGAAAAAAAATACACAAACATATAAAACAAACTTCTAGCGAAATACTAACAGCATCTAACTTACCAATCCAAAAGAAATGTTGCAAGTTCGGTGTCGAACCTCATTTCTTTCAGGTCCATCAGTTGTCTCCAGCGATTGAAAGCAGTGCCGATGTTTACTCTGGTTCAGCTCCTTTTCTTATCGGATTTGATTTGTGATTCCGAGCGCGGTTGTTTCCCTGTAGCGGGTGGTGGTCTCTTGCCAAGGGCTTAAGTCATCCTTCCGCTCTCTTCCCTGAACTGAAGTAGTGGGCTGTACTTTCCACATGATTGACATCAGGTATAAGTACGCCCACAAGCCGTGCGAGTTATTCGTGTATTGCAGGGTGGCTGGTGGTTATGTTGCCCGCATACCGCCTCCCATGGCCGAAACTGGTATTACGACACCTGTCGGGCCGGGGCTAGTAATGCTACTGCTAATTAAGGTTGATATCTCTGCAGCACTATAACTTGACATTTTTTTTAATGACATCATCGCCCTTATTTCTTCTCATACTTTTGATGTCAATGTCAATGTCACCTTTATTTATATAGCGCTTTAAACAAAATACATTGCGTCAAAGCAACTGAACAACATTCATTAGGAAAACAGTGTCAATAATGCAAAAATGAGAGTTAAAGGCAGTTCATCATTGGATTCAGTTATGTCATCTCTGTTCAGTTAAATAGTGTCTGTGCATTTATTTGCAATCAAGTCAACGATATCGCTGTAGATGAAGTGTCCCCAACTAAGCAAGCCAGAGGCGACAGCGGCAAGGAACCGAAACTCCATCGGTGACAGAATGGAGAAAAAAACCTTGGGAGAAACCAGGCTCAGTTGGGGGGCCAGTTCTCCTCTGACCAGACGAAACCAGTAGTTCAATTCCAGGCTGCAGCAAAGTCAGATTGTGCAGAAGAATCATCTGTTTCCTGTGGTCTTGTCCTGGTGCTCCTCTGAGACAAGGTCTTTACAGGGGATCTGTATCTGGGGCTCTAGTTGTCCTGGTCTCCGCTGTCTTTCAGGGATGTAGAGGTCCTTTCTAGGAGCTGATCCACCATCTGGTCTGGATACGTACTGGATCCGGGTGACTGCAGTGACCCTCTGATCTGGACACAGACTGGATCTGGTGGCCACGGTGACCTCGGAACAAGAGAGAAACAGACAAATATTAGCGAATATAATATTATATTGATGCGTGTAGGTAATTTTTTTAATATTTTTACCTCAATTTTTGCACATGGCACCTTTAATGCCTCTTGAATTACAGGAATGCAAACCTCAAGGGAATAAATAATTGCTAAAGTCAACAGATTTTACTAATAGACCTACTAATTTCTGTAAAAATAACATGGTGCTGCCATCTTTCTGAAGTTATTTTACCCCCTTGTAATTTGACTCTGAATCTCAGGTGAAATTTTTAATTTTGAACCCCCTCTACAAAACAGACGATTACTTAGTAAATATACAATACATCCATTACATTTAATATTCTGGCTTTATCCTTCTGTAACAGATGAAAAAAAAAATAAACTGGGGGGACCTCTGGTCTAGTACACAACCAACCTATAGTGATAAAACAAAAATAAAATAATAATCTCTATAAATAATTTCATATTTCTCATTTCAAGGCCATTCTCAGATGTCTGTCTGTGTGATGTCACACAGACCCAGGCTACTCCCACGATTGTTGATTGACACTAGCATTTTACCTTAGACACTGTCATCAGTCCACCATTGTTTCACCGCCGGAGCAGATGTAGACAAGAATGACTCCTAAACGATTGAGGTGTTCTGATATCGGATGTAATAATGAACATAACAGAGCATACTCATTTACTCCTGACATCTGAGCCACTGAAGATGCAGTGGATTACTTTTGTTTTTGAAGGGACCCCTTGATCTACATAAAAGCGTCTCTGTTTGCACAAATCATTTTTGATCCAGTTTCACCTTCAGAACTGAGTGTAAGGTTTTTTGCTAACACTTTCTAAGCTCATATTTATAATACATTATAAGGGTATTCTTAAAGCATTACAATGAATGCATAATGCATTATAAAAAACCTTATAATATGTTGTATCATCTCATGAATATTCATAAAAACAGTTTTAATATATTATAATATTTACTTATTTATGGTTATAGCTTTTAAGAGTATGATGCTTTATGTCACAATGAACATGTTGCATCCGCTTTTACAATGTATTATATTTCTCATAGAATAATGTATTATAAGTCTCATATCTTGCCATTTTTCCTTATGCTACTTTACTTAAAGCGGTCAAAGACCACTTATAAGTAATAATAATAATACAATGATCTCAAACTGCCGTAAGATAAAATATCAGATCAGATGGATGTGTAATATGACACATTTGCTTTGAACTATTTTTATTGTAATATCAGTTTAAATTATGATGGTACCCTTTAGACAGCTGTTGATAAGTAACTCTGCAACTACATATCAACTAGCGGTCATTAGAGTATCAGTATGTCTGCTACTTTAAATATATGCTAAGACTTTATTTTGATGGTCAACCAACAGATAAACTGATATAAGTGTCTTTGCAAGTGCTTCAACTTATTTTACCATAATAGATTCAACCATTCTTTAGCATATGATAAATGGCTCATCACCTCAAGGAAGAGAGCGAAGGGGCAGCAGAGCTCATTAGCATTTAAAGGGACATGCACCGAAACGGGTCACTGTGAACAGAGCTGTGTTTGACATGGTAAAAAGGGTGTTGTTTTACACTACCATTAAGACCCTAAAGAATCATATCAATTTGTGGAAAATGGCCATCGGATGACCCCTTTAATTAATAGGCACCACCTGCCTAGATCTGCTACAAGGATATTCCTCTACAGCAGCAGCATGTTTCCTTTTGATTTTATGATCTAAGCATTTAGCAGCAGCATCACAGCAGATCTGGTCAGCCGAGACCAAACGTATACACAGTTTATTAACATTATTAAATTAAAAAGTATAATGTATCCCAAGAGTTGTCATGACTGAAATAATGTTAAAACTAGACACATCTTGTTTCCCTCTATCAAAACAGTTGCATAGGACATACCTATCCAAGTGCCATAAATATAATTTTTAAGAAATCAGGAACAGCATCAAGTGTGTCAAGGGATATCCAGAAACAGCAACAATACCAGGCAAAGGTCGGGGCAGCTGGCAGAGAATCAAAGTCGGTATACACAATCCAAAGTCAAACACGGAAGAAACAAACACTAGGAAACCGCTCAGAAATTCCAGACAGAACTAAACAAGACTTCGCAATGTGTGTGTGGATGAGTGCAGCCTTTATAGTGTCACTGATGGGAAACAGGTGAGATTCAATAATGATTTCCTAGGCAGGGATTTATGGGAAATGAAGTCCAGGGTGTACTGTGTCATGTGAAAGTCTGTGTGGTGAATAAACGGATGTGCAGTGACAGGATCACGGCAAATATCTTTATATTATCCTATTTGCAAAAGATTTTAAATAATTTTTGATTATTTTTAGACCTATTTTTGTATTTTTATTTACTTTTTTTAATAACAGTTTTGGGTGGCAACACTGTGTTGCTGATACTTGAACTGACAGTAAATAAGACCATGCAAAGGTTATAGCTGACAGGATACTACAGGTGCTTCTCAATAAATTAGAATGTTGAAGAAAAGTTCATTTATTTCAGTGATTCAACTCAAATTGTGAAACTCATGTATTAAATAAATTCAATGCACACAGACTGAAGTAGTCTAAGTCTTTGGTTCTGTCAATTTTGATGATTCTTGCTCACGTTTAACAAAAACCCACCAATTCACTATCTCAACAAATTAGAATATCATGACATGACAATCAGCTAATCAACTCAAAACACCTGCAAAAGTTTCCTGAGCCTTCAGAATGGTCTCTGACAATCATTGACACCCTTAACAAGGGGTGTACTGTAAGTCACAAAAATTGATTGCCAATAAGCTGGCTGCTCACAGAGTGCTGTATCCAAGCATGTTAACAGAAAGTTGAGTGGAACAAAAAAGTGTGGAAAAAAAAGATGCACAACCAACCGAGAGAACTGCAGCCTTATGAGAATTGTCAAGCAAACTGGATTCAAGGATTTTAGAGAACTTCACAAGGAATGGACTGAGGCTGGGGCATCAAGAGCCACCACACACTGACATGTCAAGGAATTTGGCTTCAGTTGTTGTATTCCTCTTGTTAAGCCACTCATGAACCACAGACAATGTCAGAGGCATTTTACTTGGGCTAAGGAGAAGAAATGGACTGTTGTCATTGGTCCAAAGTCCTTTTTTCAGATTCTAGCAAGTTTTGTATTTCATTTGGAAACCAAGGCCCTAGAGTCTGGAGGAAGGGTGGAGAAGCTCATAGCCCAAGTTGCTTGTAGTCCAGTGTTAAGTTTCCACAGTCTGTGATGATTTGGGGTGCAATGTCTTAAATTTTACACTTAATACACTTAAATTTTACACTTAAATACACACTATACACTTAAATACACACTATACACTTAAATTTTGCACATAATATACATGTACATACATAACTGCATTTTTGTAATATACCTGCCTACAATTGTCAATTTGTATATTTCATTCCTTGTCTACTTATTTGTATTTTTTGTATTTTTATATTCTTTTATTATGTGTTTTATGTTCTGTCGCTGTCATTCTGTTGTACTGCGAAGCTTCTGTCACGAAAACAAATTCCTCGTATGTGTAAACATACCTGGCAATAAAAGCTCATTCTGATTCTGATTCTGAATGTCATCTGCTGGTGCTGGTCCATTGTTTTTTTGAAAACCCATTGAGAATCTATGGGGTATTGTCAAGAGGAAAATGAGAAACAACAGACCAAAAAATGCAGATGAGCTGAAGGCCACTGTGAAAGAAACCTGGGCTTCCATACCACCTCAGCAGTGCCACAAACTGATCACCTCCATGCCACGCTGAATTGTAAATGAACATACTTTCACGAAGGCCAACAATTCACTAAATATTTTATTTTATTTTATTTTATTTTATTGTTTTTATGAAGTATTCTAATTTGTTGAGATTGTGAATTGGTGGGTTTTTGTTAAATGTGAGCCAAAATGATCACAATTACAAGAACCAAATACTTAAACTACTTCAGTCTGTGTGCATTGAATTTATGTAATACACAAGTTTCTCAATTTAAACAAAGAAAAATAAAGATGTGAAAAAATAAAGTGAAAAATAAAGGTGTCTACCTACTGTATGACCTTCTCTCCTCTCCACCTGTATCTGGTGTGTGGTTAGCACACAGGAACCATTGTACTCTGGCTGCCATGGTGGATGCTGCACACTGGTGCTGGTTGAGGAGAGAGCTGTAGGCTGACTGTTTGGCTGTATGCTTTAGCACACAATTTGATTTCCTACATTAGTGTAGAATTAGCATGTGAACAAATGTATACACTCACTCATGACAGCAGACAACAAATCGTTGAGTGTTTTAACGTTTGTATATAGTTTTACATTTTGTGTATGTATTCACACATCATTGAATATATATCATTATATTAATATATATATATATTTTTCTTCTGTGTTGTCAGGTTATTTTACCCAGATCTCCACACTGGCAGATGTTCAGGAGAATGTGATGGAGTATCTGCATGTGCTCAGTCGGCCGAAGGTCATTGATCGAGAGCATGACATGGTGTGGACAGAAGCCTATGTTGATAACACTGTAAGTGTAACATATTTGTGCTTTTGAATTTTTTTCATTGTTGACGCCATGCACACAGAAAAGAGCATTGTGTATTGTGCCCACTTGTTCCCATTTAAATACACTGTCTGTACTGGTTAAATTTTTTATGCAGATCAGGATACAGTGCAAACATTCTGAGTGCTGGCAAGGGCCTCATATATGGCTAAAACTGTGATCATGGACAAAGAAAAAAAAAAAACTTTTCTGCTGGACAACCCAATATTATCATCTCGCCTTTTTGATGACGCAGTCAACACCATTGTAGGGGTCTCCCTTTATTTTTTTAGTCCCGCTCCTGCCAAGTTATATTCCGCAGCCTCCTGCTTCCACTATATATTCACTCTTTGTTCACCTGCTGTTCACTTAGAATTATTTTCTTACCGACCTGACTGTACTTGCTAAATTTAGATCTCGTTCCAGATCCTCACATTTAAATTTCCACTACTGAAGGAAAGAGAGACAGGCTAATAAATAGTAGACCTGTTTGTAATTTTATTCGTCTTGTCAAGACACAAAATTTGTTTAACATTTTGCTGTGAACATAGTAGGAAACATAGTGTCACAGAGAAAATAATAATGTAGGTTGTAAAAATGTTTAGCTATTTGTTATTTTTATTCGCCTTTACAATTCATTTAACATTCTGCTGCATGTCAACACAATAGGAAAAAGTGTCGCAGACCAAGAAAAAAAAATAGTAGGTTATAAAGAAATCATAGCCTTGAAGCGTCTTGGAGACACAGTTCTTCTGGATTGAGTCTGTCTCAGTTTGTTCTGTTTCTTCATGTCACTCCAGACAGACTGATGATGATCAGATCACATCTCAAGCACTCTCACTGGATTATTACAATTAATGGACAAATTAATGTTTGGAAATTTGAACTGATATTTCCTACTGACACGTTATAGCAAAAGATAAAAATAACAGATTTAAAACCATTTTTTAGCTGGTGAAAATACTAGTCTTCTAATAATTTTGTCCACCACTTTAACAGAGAGCTTATACATTTGTATTAAAAGGTTTTTCAGAATGTATTTCAAATCCAGACTTTAGGAAGTAATGACCAGGAGAAGTTGTAATTTGTGTGTGAACACTCATTTGATCATAGTTTGTCTTTTGTCTCTGTAGCGTCCACAGGCTCAAAAGGTAAAGGTTTAATTCACATTTTGATTGTGATTAGTCGTGTTTCTACATAGCACATTAAACCATTACGTGGATCTGCTTTGTTACATTATATTGTGTGCAGTTTGGAAAAGTTTTCATTCTTATTTGACTTCTCATTATCTTTTTTTATTTTTTAAGTGAAGACATTGTGTAGTCTGTATCAGTGCCATACTTGATTTTCCAGTCATCTGTGCACTCAGAGTACCTGTATTGCAGTTAATAGAAGTCTTTGTATGTGTTGGCAGAGAAAGACATGACTTGTTCATAATTACACATCAACTCTTTCTTTACTGGTTGCCTGGCTTGACAAACCTATACAATTCTGTAGCTGATATACTGTACAATATTCTTAAAAACACTGCATCGTCTCATAGTTTTACTAGTTTACTTTAAGGATGTACCTAATTTCAGCTTCTTGAATTTGTCATTTTTTGCACCCCACATGAACAGCAGAACTTTAGTCTCTTCAAAACACAATATTTTCTTCCAAACATTGTCACTCTCTGCTATTCTGCTGGAGTAAAACTAACTAAATGAATAATATATGTATATATATATATATATATATATATATATATATATATTGTGACGGGGTGAAGAAGTACACAACACGAGGATCAAGGTAAGTTCCCCGAAGGGTGGATTTTATTGTCAACCGTGAAGGGGAAATAGCCAACGTGAGGGGTTTCCGGTGCTCAGTGCTCAGCGTTCTCTTCTCCTTCGGTGCGCAGTGCTGTGTGGGTCCGTGAAGTCCGTGTCCTTTGGGGCTGGCGGTCACACGCTGCTGTCTGGAGGTCTCATTCGACCCCAGGAGAAGAGGGTGGCGGCGATCCTTTGCACCTGCTCATTACGGGCTGAGCGGTCACACCTGCAGCCCATCAGGGACTGGCGCAAAGGATCGCCGCCACCCTCTTCTCCTGGGGTCGAATTAGGCCGCGGCCCACTTGGTAGCCGAGGTACTTGGCTTCGGTGCGGGGCAGGTGACACTTACGGGGGTTGGCGGTCAGCCCAGCCCGTCGGAGTTCTGACAGCACCTTCCGTAGCCGCTCCAGGTGGTCCTCCCAAGTCTCAGAATGTATGACTACATCGTCCAGGTAGGCGGCGATGTAGTCCTGGTGGGGCCGCAGGAAGATGTCCATTAGCCGCTGGAAGGTGGCGGGAGCCCCATGCAGGCCGAAGGGTAGGACCCGGTATTAGCAGTGGCCACTGTGGGTCGAGAACGCCATCTTCGGCTTGGCTTTCTCGGTTAGGGGGACCTGCCAGTAGCCCTTGGTGAAGTCGAGAGTCGAAATGTACCGGGCCCTTCCCAGGCGATCCAAGATTTCATTGACCCGCGGCATTGGGTAGCCGTCAAACTCAGAGACTTCTTTCAGGCTGCACAAGTCGTTACAAAAGCGGAAGGTGCCACCGGGCTTTGGAACCATGACAATGGGGCTGGACCAGGGGCTGTGTGATGGTTCGATGGCCCTAACCTCAACATCTCCTGTACTTCCTCCTCAACGGCGTGTCGCCGAGCCTCCAGAACACAATAGGGTCTCTGCCGGACGATCACTCCGGGTGCTGTGCGGATATCATGCTTGAGTACGTGGGTCCGTCCTGGCAGGGGAGAGAACACATCGGTGAACTGACTGACCAGGTGTTGCAGCTCTGAATTTTGGTCGGCCAAGAGGTGGGGGTCCATCTCCACAGCCACAGGAGGTCGATGAGCGAGGGCTGCAAAATGGGGCCTGGTCCCGACCCAGCGCTTCAGAAGGTTCACGTGGTACAGCTGGTCCTCTCTGTGTCTTCTGGGCTGCCGGACTCGGTAGGTGACAGGGCCGATCCTTTCTGTGACAGTGTAGGGACCTTGCCAGCTGGCCAAGAATTTACAGGCGGCGGTGGGGAACAGGACCATGATGTGGTCTCCTGGCTGAAACTCCCGTGGCTGGGCCGCCCTGTTGTAATGTCGTTGCTGGGCCTGCTGGGCTTTGGCCAGGTGCTCCCGGATGATGGTTTTATCTGTAGAAGCTTGCAGAGGAAAGCCATCACCCGGGACATGAAGGGGGTACCCTGGTCAGTCAGTATCTGGGATGGTACGCCGACCCGACTACTCAACAGGAAGAGCTCCTTGGCAATTGCTTTCGCAGTGGCTTTGCGGAGGGGAATGGCCTCAGGGTAGCGGGTGGCATAGTCCAGGATGACCAGGATGTGTTCGTGTCCCCGGGCAGACTCAGAATCAGCGGGCTGGGGGGAGGGGTGCGTGGAGACGTCCGCTGACAGGAGGGACAGGCCTGACAGAAGTGTTTTACCTCGGCCTCCAGGCCTGGCCAGTGAAAACGGTCCCGTGTGCGTTGGATGGTGTTTTGGGCCCCCAGGTGGAAGGCCATAGGATGGGCAGCTCCATCACTGCTTCTGTCTTGGTCCGTGGGACTACTAGCAAGGTTTTCTCCTCCCCTTTTCGCTGTGCAACACAGTACAGCAGGCCGTTTTCGACCACAAAGTGAGGTGTTGGGTGGGGTGCCAGTTGGAGGTCCTTCCCATTGGCGACCCTCACTTGGGCCCAGCAGTGTTTGAGGCGGTCATCCTCGTGCTGCTCCTGGGCGAAGGCCCCAGCCCCAGTCACCTGCTGGAAGAGGTCATAATAGAGGTTAGGGTTATGATGGGAAGACTCAACCTCTCTGGGGCTGTCCGAGGCCAGCAGCACGGGGCGCCGTCCGGGCTTCGTGGTCGTCCAGTGCTGGGGGCGGTTCCCGGCAGGGCTGACAGGCTGGACACAGGTAATGGGCAGTCTGGCTTTGGGTTCCGGCCGTGAAGGAAGGACAGTTGGCCGGACAAGGGTGACCGCGCTGCCAGAATCGAGGAGGGCGAGGACCGGCCGGCCATTTATCTTCACTTCCGCCCGTTGGGCCTGATTTGGAGTGTCCGCGTGTACGGCACAGCCTGCCAGCCAAGCATCCAGGGGAGTGGGGAACTTTGGTAGGCATGGGCTCATCCTGTGGCCCGGGAACCGCCGGCCTGCCGACTGGTCGCTGGGTGCCCTCCGGCGCGCGTCGCTCCTGGACCACCCTTCGGGGAAAGGGCGGCGCTCACTCCCCAGCCTCCCGGTGTTGGGTGGCCTCCGCCAGCTCGTCGACGTTGGTGGGGTTCTGCATACCGGCCGCCTGCCGGAGAGGACGGGGAAGGGCCCGTAGGAGGCGGTCTACTACTACGTGCTCCGCTACCTGGTGTGCGGTGGAACCCCCGGCCCCCTCCAAGCGGGCCGCTTGTGGGTTGTAGGACCAGTTATGGAACAGTTGGGCGGCGCTAATGAGCGACAGTCCAACCTGCCCCAAGATCTCCTTCTTCAACTCTTCATAAGAACCGCTCCGCTCAGGGTTAAGCATAAAGTATGCCCGTTGCGCTTTTCCCGTCAGCAACGGCGCCACGATCCGCACCCACTCGCGCGCCGGTGAGCTCTCGTTACGTTTCCCCTTGTCGGGAGGCCATATGCTCAATGATCTGTTGCTGGCGGATGCTCACCTCGGTGAGGTGCTTCAGCAGATCTTCCATCGTTGGGGGAGGAGCGCCACCTGGGGAAACAGGAAGCGGACGTGAGCAAAATAATCTGAAAAAAAAAACGTCCGTCAACAAACCAAGTGATGGTGATAGTGGATGTAGTGGGGTCCTTGTCGGTAACTTCTTCACTGCAACGCCCGCATTCTCCACCAGTGTGACGGGGTGAAGAAGTACATAACACGAGGATCATGTTAGTGGTGGGCCATTATCGCTGTTAACTTGTTGCGTTAACGTGAGACTCTTATCGGGCGATAAAAAAAATATCGCAGTTAATCTATTTTTAACGTTGGGTTGGGAGCTGGGTCTATACTACACGAGCCATGATGACCATTTAGCATGGATGTATACCTAGCCGAATCTGTAGGGGGCGAGAATGAGTCTTTAAACCTGTGTGTATGCATACTGTGAAATTACCACATCAAATGTGACATGCTAACATGGATGCAGCTGAAGCCGCCGGGTTTGCTTCAGGGAAATGTTTTTTTTTAAAGAAGCTTCCCAATGGAAACCTTGACAAGACGCACGTCTGTTTCACACATACTCCGTCTGCAGTGCGTATGCAGTCCGTGTGTGTTACGTATGTGGTGCAGAAGCAGCACGGACTCATACTCATTGTGCTTTCACACAGGACGCATTTGCAGTCCGCTACTCGGTATGTAAGCAATAGCTAAACTGCTGCAGACACAATGCTCCTGGAATGCACTGACGGACCGCAACGCATGAACGCTGGAATCCGTTAAAATGGGTGCGTAAAAAAATACAAAACGCATACGCACTGCAGACGGATTATGTGTGAAACAGCCGTAAGGTTGTTTGCACCGTGTGCAATGTGGAATACGTTTACAGCATTCTCAAGCAACTTGTAATGCATTTTGGAAACAGGAGATGAGCTTCTGGTCTAATGCACCACCTGTCTTGAGAAACCCTTTCTAAAAGACTTACTTTTAGTCATTAATTTATTTGGGTAGCACACATATTCTGAATGCCTTCGGCAGAATTCAAATGAGCCATTTTAATCTAGATGCATCTTTAATTAATTCCAAGATTACAGTGAAATTAATCTAGATTAAAAAAATGATCTATGCCCACCACTTATATATATATATATATAAGTTCCCTTCGGTAAGCTGCCCCTTAAAGCTGTAAAAAGAGTACTTATTGTGGAAATAAACACTGTTAAAAAAATAAAAATAAAGGAAAGCTTTGAAAACACATCAGACCTCAATGGGGAAAAATACTGAAATGGACTGTGTAATGTGTTAGGAATGAAAGGATGCTACTGTCATGATTCTGCACTCGTGTCCTTGATTTTCTCCAGTCTTGAGGCAGGATCATGACACGCCCGTGTTTTGTGTGCAAGCACATGGCCTTGTCTTTGGGTCATTTGCTTGTGTTGCCCCGTCCCCTTGTTATCCTCATTTTGTCATTATTGCTTTACCTGTGTCACCTGTTATGTTATCATTAGTCTCCTTATTTCAATACCCTTGTGTTCGCTGTCTGGTGTGGTTCATTGTTACACTTTGTCAAATGTTGTGAGACCTGTGGATTGTATTTCTGTTGTGAGATTGCCTGAGTGAAGAGTCTTTTTGTTTTACTGTTTGTTTCTAGTCTAGTCTAAGTTTTGTTAAATTATTTGTCTATTCCCTAGTCGTTGTTTTCCCCCTCGTGGCTTTTGTTTTCCCCATTTTGTCATTAATTAACCTTGTGTGTAGTGCATTCTGTCTGCGCTTGAGTTCATCCCGCACCCACGTGACAGCCACATCAGTTGATAGAAATGAAAATGATCAACCTACAGAGGGCTGAATTAAAAGAATCAAAGTGAAATGATTTATAGCAGGCTAGTCCATTATGCTGAAATTTCATTGTAGCAACTCAAAATGGAACTCTGTAATTTGTATTACCCCCCAATGTGCATGCATGCTCCTAATTAGATGATGGATGGTGTCCTGGGGTTTTTCCTCCCTGATCTGGACCAGGGCATCACTGAGTTCCTGGACAGGTGTCTGGAGATTGTTTTGTAGGGCTCTGGCAGTGCTCATTCTGTTCCTGCTTGAACAAAGGAGCAGATACCTGTCCTGCTGATGAGTTTAGGAATTTATACTGCCCTGTCCAGCTCTCCTAGAGTAAGTGCCTGTCTCCTGGAATCTCCTCCATGCTCTTGAGACTGTGCTGGGAGACAAAGCAAACCTGGCAACGGAACATATTGATGTGCCATCCTGGAAGAGTTGGACTGCCTGTGCATCTACTGTAGGGTCCAGGTATTGTCTCATGCTACCAGTAGTGACAATGACCCTAGCCAGATGCAAAACTAGTTAAAAACAGTCAGAAAAGATGAGTAGGGAAAAAGTGTCAGTGGCCTCCAACTGTAAAACAATTCCTGTTTTGTGGCTCACCTTATTGTTGCCCATCTAATGCACCTGTTCATTTCATTGACACTAAAGCTGAAACCGATTAACAACCCCCTCTGCTACTTAAATTAACTGACCAGATCAATATCCCAGGAGTTTAAATCACTTGATGCTGTACTCAATATATATATATATAATTTATTTATTTTTTTGTGGAGTGTACTTTTAAGGAATACACTTAGATACACACTGAATGTGATGTTTTCATAACTTAACTGCATGTTATTTGCAATTTTATGAAAATATATGGCAGTTTAGATTTATATTAAATGGAGTTAGTTGAATTTAAGTGTAGGATTTAAGAACATTGTTATAATACATTTTATAAGAGGTCAGCTCTGATAAAGTGCATGAAACTTCTCTGTTTTAGAATACATATTGGGCATCAGTCAACCATATGATCCAAAACTGGTTTCAGTGGCATATCTGATGACTAATTCAGTTTTGTTCAGTATCACAGAAAAAACACATGAGCATTTGGAAGATGCTCGGAGTGTGTGTAGTGATCTCAGAGTCTGAGCTATTGTTGTGCTTCCAAATTCTAACCATAACCCAGCTCAATCATCCATCATTTTACAGACCATGTACTCCTGCAGACACATCGAGAGAGCAGAGTAAATAAGAGAAGAATATATATGACAGTTTGAGCTGATTTGTCTCTCTTCCACTTATGCACAGCTCATTGCCCCACTTCCGACTTCTTGTGAGAATGTATGATTGTGACTTTTGGATGTTTACAGATCATGAATTCATCAAATGAGTTATTGTGAATGTGTAATTGTGCATGAATCATGCTTATATTTAGATACAGATGATAAAGCTCCTCTCCAGGTCAGCCTCTGCCATCAGCCACAGAGTCCCCAGCAGCTGAGCCGCATCCATCCACACCTGAGCATGAGGTCACATGATCTGAGTGCACATGAGTCTCAGCGTTCAGAGATTCATTACCATTTAATCACAGATTTCACATTATTCATGTGTATTCTTGATTGTGTCTGCTATTATATTTGCTGTTTGCTGTTGCATTGTTGCCACAGTTAACAGTCTTCTTTATTAGCCTATAGTTAAAAAAAATAATTTAAATGAATGTAAAGAGTGATAAAAATAACAGTTATATATATATATATATATATATATATATATATATATATATATATATATATATATATATATATAGCATTTTGACATTCTACAGTTCATCAGATTATCAGGGTGGCTAAAATGGGAAAACATGGGTCAAGCAACAAAACTAAAATAATCATATCCTTATTCCAGTAATAATAATAATGTCACAACTAGCTAAGCACTTTGACAGATAAAGGGAACAAGAGTTGTTTAAAGTGTAACTAAACCCCTGCTCAGAGCCTGACTCCACCCACTGACAATATTTGAAAAATGCTGAAAAGTGGGCAGATCACAGCGGAGATAGAGGGGACGAACCGAGGGCGGGGCTGAGCGAGTGCGGCATGTTCCTGAGACTCGCAGTGACGGATTGATTGACAGCTGCTGTCAGAGACGCTAAAATGGAGAGTGACTGTAGTGACGCAAGTAGCTTTGCAACAGAGTGATCATTTGAAGTAGAGGACTTTTCTCCCCCACTTTCACCTGAAGTGGAGGGTGTCGAGGTGTCTGTTCATATCAACTCAAACTGCGGTCTTAACTCCCGCACCGCGTCGCTTTTCAGCGCGAGCTGTGTGGAGAAGCCCATTTCCACCTCCATTGCGTTGGAGAAGCAACCCCGTGTAAAATGCAGTTTGCACACTCTAGCTCTAGGCAGGAACTCACGGTCTTCCAGCCCAAATGCATGCAACCACTGGCGCTTAATTTTAGAGTCTGCTGGTAAACTATGCAGTCCACCAGTGCTGTAGCAACCAGCAACACACCTCCGTACCATCCTGACCACTGTACTAAATACAGATAAATCTACGCTAACTTGAAGATCTAAATAACTATATAAGTGCTATGCTAAATAGATGCTATATTAGTCTATCCTGGTCGTTACCAATACTCGCAATTCCAGCTCCTGACCCACTACAGTGATTTTGATGGTTTTATACTGTCAAGGGCGTGGTAGCTCGTACCAAGGGGCGTGGTGAGCTGGAAACTGCTTACGTCACCTGCCACCGCAACATCCAATAGGAAAAATCAACTGCAGTAGCCACCGTTCAACCTGAAGAGGGCAGCACTCACACGTTTTTACACCATATATTGTAGAATTAAAACACTTTATACTCAAATGTCAAAAAAGTTACTCGAATCAATGAACAGCACTAATAAAGCCCCATTCTTATAGATCATTAACTAAAAAAAGTTGGTTTAGGGTTTAGTTACTCTTTAAATAACCTAAATATGTCTTATGGCAATAAAAAGCAAAGCAAAAAACAAAAACAACAAAAAACAAAAACATCAGTTAAAAGAAAAGGCATGTCCATCAAACAAGAAAAAAATGATGTAGTTAACTGATGAACATCCATAGTATGATGCATTGTTGGAAAAGTAACCAATTAGTCATGACTGTTTCCTGAAATCATGTGTGCACATCCCTCAGGTGAACCGTGTTGGTTCAGCAGTATAAAGTACTGCCATCATCACGTCACACACATCCTCTGAGCTCTACATCGTGGCCACGCAGAAGTAATAATATGACGTGCACAGACATTTGATTGAATCCTGACACAGAATCTTTGAGCTACGTTGGTAATGATGGAACTCCTGACCATAGTTGACTAACAATGCTTTTGGGAAATGCACCCTGTAGAGTTCACCTCCAAATCTTATAAAACACACTTGGCTAACAATGTTGACTAACCCTGCTCTAGACACATCAAAGTAATAAAAATAATGTCTGAACTATGTCCACAGATTCGTTTGCTTGAGAAACACATCCGATTCAAAAATAGACTGATCTCAGATTTTCTTTATGAATTTGTTTCATTTATTTTAATTATTTTGTCAAAAAAAAAAAAAAAATAATAATAATAATAATCTGTGAAAACAGATGGTCAATCACTTTCCCATGAGAACCAGGCAATGAGTGATATTCATTCATGTCTTTGCTTTGTGTTGTTGTGTATTTGTGTAGCTGGAAGATGCTCAGGGTCCTGTGCTCATGACTACCGTGGCCATGCCTGTGTTCAGCACCAAGAATGAGACTGTGAGTCAAAACATTTAACCACTTAAACATGACAAATCACAACTTATATATATATATATATATATATATATATATATATATATATATATATATATATATATATATATAATTTTAGTTTTAGTTTTTGGCTTTTAACATGGTTGTGTTGATTGTTTTAAGAGAAATAAAGGAATTCTTCTTGGAGTAGTTGGCACAGATGTTCCAGTGTCTGAAATACTGAAGGCCATCCCCAAATACAAGGTACACAGACAAATCACCTAGAACTGTCCATTCATTAGAACCTGGAACTCCTGTTGATTGTGTCTAGCACCAGAGAGTGTGAATGGATGAATTAATTAATTAAATAATAATAAATCAATAATTTAAATAAACTTATTATTTTATTTTCTAGAAGATGGCATTGTAATTTAATGTTCACTAAAGCACATACAATTATGTGACATCTACAGTTTTGCCTTCTGAATTTGGTGCGCTTACTACAAGTTCCAAGTAAGCTGGTCAAATGTACTATCTTTCTTATTTAAATGGTCATTAGACTTTAGATGTAACATCGATATGGACCATGATTTGTAACTTGCTATTGTGGTCAAGTAGAGAGCCTATACCCGAACAAGATGTAATCTAAAGAAAGATAAACTTGACTTTGCCAGCCTGAGAACTTATGCCAGGGAATAGGCACTGGGGTGCAACTAAGTCTACCCACCAAAAGGATCACAGGTCTGTTCAATAAAGGGCAAGAGATGTGGCTTCAAGTACCAAAATATGTTCATTTATTTAACACACAAACAATCAATCATGTCACATCAGTACTGAAGAACAGACCCATATAATGCACACACACTTTATAGAACCAATACAAAATGTTAAGTAGAGCTGAGACTTACTAGCTGGGAGCTGCTAATTGCAGTCATTATCTGTCCTGAAATGCACAATCACACACACACCTGCATACTTGAGTGACTGAAATGGTTGATAATGATCATAGTAAGTGTGTTAAGTGTTACAGCTCACTGAACTGCACACTCTTCAAATGAAAGTGCTTCTTCAGAAAAAAAAAAGAGTAAAGTCCTCCATCTCCTATAGGTCTAGTTCTATGGTAGCTGACCGAGTTGCCACAAAAGGTAGAGTCCTGGGAATCCAGTGTTGAGCTCGAGGCTGTCGAGAATGAGCAGAGGATTTCTGTTGCTCTCTCACTCTCTGAACCACGTGCAATGTATTTCTCAGATGAAGTTCACACATGAGGAGTTGTGTTCAAGTCCGAAGGTTCACAATGCAAACTCTGTCAGCTTCTATAAGTTTTCCTGTTTACTGTTGCTTCAGTCATTAATAAATTTTCGCAGTGGGCAGGCTGGCTCTCTTTAGGAGCTCCATCCCTTGCTTGCTTATTTTTATTATGCTTATTATAGGGCGGCAGTGGCTCAGTGGTTCGTGTAGGTTGTCTACAAACCGGAAGGTTGGTGGTTCAATCCCCGGCTCCACCTGACCAAGTGTCGAGGTGTCCTTGAGCAAGACACCTAACCCCAGCTGCTCCCGACGAGTTGGATGGCGCCTTGAATGGCTGACACCGCAGTCGGTGTGTGTGAATGAATGTGTGAATGTGAGGCAAATTGTAAAGCGCTTTGGATGGCCATGTGGTCTGTTGAAAGCACTATATAAATTCAGTCCATTTATTCAAGCAGAAAAGACATGCGTTTGATTTGCGGCTTTTTTAATGACTGAGTCCACTACACAATGCACTTGACACTCTTTCTTCCTTTCTTTCTTGGGCAACACTTATATCATTGTCTAACACACTGCACAAACAGATATAGAAAACTAATCAATGCAACCAGATGCAATACTAGAAGAAAGGCAGGTTACCAATGACACATTTCCAGGTAGAGCAAGTCCTAATACAATATTCCTCATTCAGGTGATGTGACACAATAATTCTAATAGGAAGCAACAGCATATCTCGACACACTATAGAGGGAGGTGGTATTAGGGAGAGGAACATTCTCACACTGTCCTAACCAGAGTTAATGAAGATACACAATGAGCGACAGATGTTTCTATTTTTGAAATGGTTTCTATTTCTGCAACATTGCAGCTGACAGCTTAAGTATTTATTGTGTTTCACCTTATATAAAATTATTTAATTTGAGTTTAAATATCATTTTGTGATGTGATTATATCTTTATATAAATCTCTTTATAAATCTCAAGGAAAGTCAGTTTACTCTGATATTTGCAAAGTCTCCATGCAGCTATTTTCTGACATGCTAGACCAACTCCTGTTTTTAAAAAAAAATTAAATTAAAAATAAAGTCAGGACTTGCATTGCTAGAGCCATCCTGGATACACTATATTGTGCAGTACACCATTCACAGCATTACATGTGCAACTCCAGGGTATATATACAGCAGTGTGTTTGCAGAGAGGGCCAACCCATGCATTCTTGACTGTAATCTTTGATTGGTATGTTGCATCTGGTGTGGACAGATACACTGCTTGAATCTTATCAAATCACAACTGGTTTGAACATTGTGACATTCTTCAGATTGTGATTGGACTAAAATTGGAAGAGTGCTCAACATTTTTGGTCCACTTTACTGCAAATATTAAATGTGTACATTTGTTAAGTGTTCATTTAGTAAACTTTTAGCATTACTCTAGATTATAGACTGGTGAAGCACTTAAAGACGAGTTATTTGAAAATGTGACAGTATCTCTGAATTTGATTGCTGCTTCTGGTGTGTGTGTGTGTTCACAGCTGGGAATCCATGGTTATGCCTTCGCCATCACCAATAATGGATACATACTCACCCATCCAGACTTGCAGCCTCTGGTAATGTATTGCTTGTGATGATAATAGCGAAGAAGCAGTCCTCCAGCACATGCTGAGGCTGATGGGAGAATGCATCTCATTAGAGTCATTGTGCTGTGAGCCGACAGCTGCATGCGGCTTCTGATTAATCGTTATGAGTGTTTGACAGATGATGAGATGGGAACACACTCTACTTACATCAACAGGCATAAGAATCAAAACCTCCTTCATGATCTCGCTGTTGTGTGAATTGATGTCGATAAACAAAGCTGTGAAACAGTCAAACAGGGAAAGTGCTCAGGATAAACAGGATCTGTGCAAGAGGGCAATGAAAACGGTCAACACGATCACAAGTTTTTATATATGAATATGTATAGAGTAAATATGAGAGATTTACTGGTGTCCAGGGTACTGCTGATGTGCCTGTATACACACACACTCCCATATTCAATCTACAGAATGCAAAAGAAAAGCCTGCTCTTTTGCTATCTCACATTTTAAAAGATAAGCATCTGGTTTCTTCCATTAGTTTCATTGTGCCACTAGAGGGCAGTCTATATCTGTTGCAAAAAAAAACAACAACAAAAAAAAAAACACAAGTGACTCTGGTGTTCTGTGTTCTGTTATGAAAGGAGTAACAGCTTAGACAGTATGATATCTGTGGGAAAAACATTAATTATAGTCATACACAATGTATCGACATAAAGAAAAAAAAAATGTTTTGTTAATGTCCTGCAGAAGGAACACTAGTGATGAAAGAATATTGTGATGATAATAATTGTGTTTACTACAGTTTCACTCTAATGCACATAATGTAGTCCCATGTTAAATAATATCATTGGTGTTTCCATGGCTTGTGTTTCCAGTATGAAGAAGGGAAAAAGAGGACAAAATCCAGCTACAGCAGTGTGGATCTGTCTGAGGTTGAGTGGGAAGACAATGAGGATGAGGTAAAATGTTGGTTTTTATAGTTATAAGCAGTTTAAATGAAAGTCCTAATGAAAACATGTTAAAATCTGTTAATCATAATACAGAGCCAGAGCTTACTCCACTGTGTGTGTGTGTGTGTTTGTGTGTTTTCATATATATATATATATATATATAGGAGCTTAGAATTTTGGGCTGTGCTGGTACATTATAGAGTTGCACAAAGCTATAACTACACTAAAGACCTTTTAAATCACTGTCAAAAAAAATAATAATAAAAAAAAACAATAATAATATTCTTTATGCTATTTTTTTTTTTTATAAATTTAACAAATACTGTTGTCTGTCTGTCTGTGTTCCTCTGTCTTGGTTTTGTGTTTATGGACTCTTGTTTTGAAGTGTTTTCTATTTCCATATGTTTCTGTCCTCTTGTCTAAAAACCCACACTTGCAGTCTTTGCACTTGAACGCTTATATGATTTATTTCCTCTATTTGGCCCAAGTGCCCAAATGAGGATGGAGACCAAATGTGTGTGTAGAATTTTTAATTACCTGATGGGACACACTATGTATTGTAAAAATGCAAATGTTTGTATAGATTTATTTTTATTTTAAATGCTTTGCATTTTAAAATAAAATTTTAAATATCTGTTCAATAGTCCCATAACATGACACAGTTTAATTTGTGGTGCTTCTAATTAAGGGATGAAAGGCAGTTGCAACTGTTATATAAAAATAAGTATCACCACTACTCATCTTTGCACCAATACAATGTGAAACACTGTTTTTCTACCAAATTATATCTAATTATAATATCATTACATAAATTACATTGAAAAGGTTTCCATGACCTCTTGTGAGATCTCTGCAAAAATATCACAATTTATTCCCAAACATGATATATGACAGAATACATTAATACTGGAATAGCACTCCGGAGCGGTATTCGAGTGTGTATTTTATTGTGCGTTAAGGGCACTGCGCTTTGGGTTTCTTAAGACCTGGTACAGTCTTACGCACTTCCTGTCACGCATGGGTATTTGGCATGTGTTTACTTGTTCAGGGCATTGTGCTACCTTGTTTGTTGCTATAATTATGCTAATTACCCGTCATAGTGATTCAATAGCCCTCTCTTTGTTAGCCTTATTATCTTGTGTATTTATACCACTGTGTTTCCCTTGCTCAGTGTCAGTCATTGTGCTTCTCTGTAGAAGCTCTTTGTTTTTGGTTTCCTTGTTTACCAGTGTTTGTTTTGTTCCATTTTGTTAATAAACTGTGGTGGGAGGAGCAAATGACAGACACAGTGGGGGTGGCGTTTTTATAAAAAAAAAAAAAAAAGGAACACAGGGAAATAAAGTGTCCAAAGTGGTTAGAGTGTCCAAAATAAACAGGGAATCTGGTGTCCTCGTTGTGCTGCGACGTATGTGAAGGGCAGGTAGTGTTCAGGAAGGACGGGTCTAGATAAGGGGCAGAGTCCAGCGGCCGCACGCACTCCCCTCTTCGGTCCGGCAGAATCTTACAGCAGCTGCTTTCATCTCGCTGGCCGCGGCGCTTGAAGGGACTAGACGGCCTGGCATCCTGGCCTGATGGCCGTGTAATGGGTGCGGTTCTTGTTTGGACCTCGAGTCTGGCATCTTATGTCTCTGGCGCAGGAGTCCCTCTACACACCCTTCCTGGACCCACAAGGACACCAGCGTCCATGCATGGGTAAGAGACCAGTCTCCCGAGGAGAGGCGTGCTCTGCATTTAAATAGCGGCTCCATTTGCAGACTAAGATATCACAGGATTTTTCTCCCCTACTGATGAATAATGAAACTTTGATAATGAGACACTCAAAATCCTTCCTGCTTTAAAGTGCACTGCAATTATGTTCTCAAGACTACAGGACTACAGGATGTGAATTATGTCATCAAGACCTGAATTGTATTTATCAGCCTTTGCTTTCATCTTTGTATCGGTCTTCTGTATCAGTTTTTGCTGTCATCTTTCTCTGCTAATATCCATACTTCCAAATCATAATTTTCCACTACAAGATCAACAATGCTCCAGACACACAAAATCTTTTAAAAATATTTAATTCTCTCCTCCATCCCCCTCTATCACATCCTTGCACCTCTTTAATAGCTGATGATTTTGCTACATTATTCACAGACAAAACAAATACTATCAGCAGTCAGTTCTCAACTCCACACCCACGGGAACTCACACCAACCACATGATAAAACTTCCCTCTCCTCCTTCTGCCCCCTCCGTGAGGCAGAAGTATTGTAATTTCTCTTCTACAGCCACACTACAACCATTTTCCCTACTGCATTTAAACAGGGCAGGCTATATCCACTGCTCAAAAAACCTACATTAAACACTTCACTTGTAGATAGCTACAGACCTGTATCTCCTTCCAAACTGTACGCTAACCAGTGAGGTTTCAAAAGTGGTCATTCAACTGACACTGCATTACTGTCAGTCAATGAAGTCTTGCAGATTTTGAAAGCTGATTCAAAATCATCAGTTCTCATTCTGCTGTATCTATCAGCTGTTTTAACACTGTGAATAATCAGATCCCCATCACTGGGCATCAGAGAGATTCAACTTTGCTGCATTGAATCTTAACTCTCAGGTAGGTCTTTTTCAGGGTGGTCTAGGGAGGGGAGGTTTCCAAAGCACATCTTCTATTCACTGGGGTTCCTCAGGGATCAGTTCTTGTACCCCTCCTCTTCTCTATATACACTACATCACTGGGACCCATCATACAGGCACATGGTTTCTTCTACCATTGCTATGCTGATGACACTGTTATTAAGTTGGCTGTTAGAAATTAAAAAGTGAATTTATTAGCTATTATTAAGCCTCTCATCAAAAAAACACAAATTGACGCTAATATTAGTCTATTTCTCTCTTATTCCGAGGTCACCGTAGCCACCAGATCCAGTCTGTATCCAGATCAGAGGGTCACTGCAGTCACCCAGATCCAGTACGTATCCAGACCAGATGATGGATCAGCACCTAGACAGGACCTCTACTGCCCTGAAAGACAGCGAGGCCAGGACAACTAGAGCCCCAGATACAGATCCCCTGTAAAGACCTTGTCTCAGAGGAGCACCAGGACAAGACCACAGGAAACAGATGATTCTTCTGCACAATCTGACTTTGCTGCAGCCTGGAATTGAACTGCTGGTTTCGTCTGGTCAGAGGAGAACTGGCCCCCCAACTGAGCCTGGTTTCTCCCAAGGTTTTTTTCTCCATTCTGTCACCGATGGAGTTTCGGTTCCTTGCCGCTGTGGCCTCTGGCTTGCTTAGTTGGGGACACTTCATCTGCAGCGATATCGTTGACTTGATTGCAAATAAATGCACAGACACTATTAACTGAACAGAGATGACATCACTGAATTCAATGATGAACTGCCTTTAACTATCATTTAGCATTATTGACACACTGTTTTCCTAATGAATATTGTTCAGTTGCTTTGACGCAATGTATTTTGTTTAAAGCGCTATATAAATGAAGGTGACTTGACTTGACATACAGCTCTAACTATTATTTCAACCAAATGATCCCACAGTAGCTACATGGATCTCCGACTGCCTGGTGGACATCTTGTCATAGATAAAAAATAACCAACAGCTCAAACTGGCAAAAACTGAGCTCCTTGTCTTCCCTGCCACTCAAACACTGCAGCATGATGTCAACATCCAGCTAGGTCCATCGACAATTACCCCATCTTGTTTGGAAAGTAATGTTGGTGTAATCTTTGATAACCAGATGACTTTCAAAGACCACATTGCAAAAAACTCTTGAGCTTGCAGGTTTGCATTCCACAATACCAGAAAGACCGGTCCCTTCGTAATGCAGCATGCTGCACAACTTTTTGTCCAGGCCCTTGTCATTTCTAGACTGGACTACTACAATGCTTTTCCATGATGCACAGTCAAACCTCTACAAATGATTCAGAATGCAGCAGCATGACTGGTCTTCAACAAGCCCAAAAAGACCAATGTTGCACCTCTCTTTATCTCCTTGCACTGGTTATCGGTTGTGGCTCACATCAATCATCAATTTCAAGACATTATTGCTAGCATATAGAACAGCCACAGGCTCAGATCTCTCTTACTTCCACTCACTCTTATGAAGCCTGATATTTACAAGTATTTATTCCGTAAAGTATTACAGATGGTGGTGTTACAATTATTCATCTATAGTTGTATAAATATTTTTTGGCATAGGCCCCATCCCTTGTCCAAATGCAGATTTGGCTGATCCTGCCTGAAAGATGAAGGCAGGGGCAGAGCCTGCCCCCCAAAAGAAGTGTGAATTAATACCCACAAGTTGAGGCTTTTTTAAATTGGATTTCCTAAACTGAAAAATCAAAAGATTAGCATTGAATCTGATGAAAAGGCATAAATAAGAAATGTTTATAAATAACTGACTGTAAGAGCTATGTTATGATTGGCCGCATTATGCCATTTAAAGGGTTAGTTCACCCAAAAATGAAAATTAGCCTATAAATTACTCACCCTCAAGTCATCCTTGGTGTATATGACTTTCTTTTCTCAAACGAATCCAGTCTGAGTTATATTAAAATTTTTCTTTGATCTTTCAAGCTGTTTAATGCCACTCAGTGGATATTGCAGTGCAAGAGTCCAAAAGAACTTAAATAAAAAGTGCCCATCCATAAAAAAAAAAGTTTCTCAAACGACTCCAGGGGGTGGACAAAGTCCTCCTGTATTGAATCGATTTGTTTTTGTAAGAAAAATAGCCATATTCAAAATGTAATAATTACTTTAATGTAGCTTGCACCAACAGTTGTACATGGAAGCAGCTCCATGCTGATGATGTATGAGGTCGGCTTTGAGCCGAGCAGCGCAACAAAACCAAGAAACCAATGTCTAAGGGTATTTTTGGGGCTTGGAGAAGTTTTGTCATGCCCTGACATTTGTGCCTTTTTCAGTTGCTTATACAAATCTAAATGGCTAAAGTCTAATCTCACAGTAATCAGAACAAACTGGACTATAATAATATGTGAGCAGCATATATGTACATGATTGTGTTTTTGAGAAGAAAAAAAAATGTTATGCGTGGTTAGTGAAAAACTAAAAATGTTAAATCACTTGAATAAGGCCATAAAATACATACAGAAAATTGGTTCCCGGGACTTTTGAGAACTGGATATTGTAGCCTAGAATTTTTCTTTCTAAATTATGTGAAAATCATCTTGTTTACTCACTCACAGAAAACGTCTAAGGTTACGTATGTAACCCTGGTTCCTCGAAGGAACAAGAAGCTGCGTCGACTGATGCTTTGGGGAACGCCTTCAGTGTGACGTCTCTGAATAACGTGTGTAATCAGTCCAATGGAAAGGCGAGATGTCATAGGCGGGTGAGGTCAGAGTCCAGGAAGCATATAAGCATGAGCGGCGAAGCCGGTAATCAGCCTCAAAAGATGAACCTCGGTTGAGAGACCGGAAGCTAAGAGCCTTCTCATAGACAACACCTGCAGCCTCTAAGCTCCATGCGGGGGCGCTCCCTCCGCCTGCAAGAGGGAATCTCTCCTGATAATAACATCCCATGGAGTGCCGTCAAAAAGAGAAATCAGGCCCATGGAACCATACCCGGCCTGGCCAGAACGGAGCTACTAACAGCAGCCGGACTCTATTCCGGCGCACTCTCTCCAGAACTCCCGGGAGCAGAGCAATCGGGGGAAAAATGAATAGATGAAGCCTCAGCCATGTCTGTACCATGGCGTCCAGCCCCAGTGGAGCTGGAAGAGTCAGAGGAAGCCAGAGGAGACAGTGCGATGTCTCTCGAGTCGCAAATAGATACATCCGAGTCTGGCCAACCTCTCCAACCCTGCTTCATCACCTCGGTGTGAAGCCGCCATTCCCCGGTTCTCGACCCCTGCCTCAACAGGATGTCTGCTCCCATATTAAGATGCCCAGGAATGTGGAGTGCTCTCAGCGAGAGGAGTTCACCCTGGGACCACACAAAGATCTGGAAACTGTGCGAGCGCAGAACTCCTTGGCGGTTGATGTAAGAGACCACTGCTGTGTTGTCGGTACGCAGCAAAACATGGTGACCTCTGGGAGAAAGTAATGTAGTGCTCGAAGCACGGCCAGCAGCCTGCAGACAGCACACCTTGTTTGTTATCTTTATTTTATAAATGCACAAAGCTTTGTTGTTATTATGTCTGTATACAAAAAAGTAGACCCTTTACAGATTTGATTGATGTATTGCTCTTATCTATACGATCAAAACTGAAAGTGTTTTTAAGTTCTTTTCGGGGTTATCAGGAGCAAATGCCTTATAACGCGCATATGCGTTAATCGACTCCAAAGAGTTAAGAAACCATGACTAGATTCCACTGTCCTGGTTGTGGACTGGGGTCCCACTATCACACCCCTGTTCAAGCCTCCTCCTTGGCATTTGCCTCCATCATCTCCACCCTAGACTCTGTTTCCACCTGAACTTCCACCAGTTTTCTCCACTGGCGCCTGTCTTTCACCATCCCTTTTTGCTATGATTCCGCCATCTCCTGACCCTTCCTTCTCTGTGCTGCGAGGTAATGACTTCTGGGAGGGAGCCATCTGTCACACCATCAAACTGTTTGGACTTTGTTTTCTGTCTTCACTGCTTGCACTGAGTTAGTTTTCATGGTTTCTGATTTGAGTTCTTCTTTAGGTATAGTTGTGTCTTGTTAATTATCCTCGTTTGGTCTATGTATTTACAGCCCGAATTCCGGAAAAGTTGGGACGTTTTTTAAATTTTAATAAAATGAAAACTAAATGAATTTCAAATCACATGAGCCAATATTTTATTCACAATAGAACATAGATAACGTAGCAAATGTTTAAACTGAGAAATTTTACACTTTTATCCACTTAATTAGCTCATTTAAAATTTAATGCCTGCTACAGGTCTCAAAAAAGTTGGCACGGGGGCAACAAATGGCTAAAAAAGCAAGCCGTTTTGAAAAGATTCAGCTGGGAGAACATCTAGTGATTAATTAAGTTAATGGATATCAGGTCTGTAACATGATTAGCTATAAAAGCTTTGTCATAGATAACATTTGCTATGTTATCTATGTTCTATTGTGAATTACAACCCGAATTCCGGAAAAGTTGGGACGTTTTTTAAATTTTAATAAATTAAAAAACTAAAAGACTTTCAAATCACATGAGCCAATGTTTTATTCACAATAGAACATAGATAACATAGCAAATGTTTAAACTGAGAAAGTTTACAATTTTATGCACAAAATGAGCTCATTTCAATTTTGATTTCTGCTACAGGTCTCAAAATAGTTGAGACGGGGCATGTTTACCATGGTGTAGCATCTCCTTTTCTTTTCAAAACAGTTTGAAGACGTCTGGGCATTGAGGCTATGAGTTGCTGGAGTTTTGCTGTTGGAATTTGGTCCCATTCTTGCCTTATATAGATTTCCAGCTTCTGAAGAGTTCGTGGTCGTCTTTGACGTATTTTTCGTTTAATGATGCGCCAAATGTTCTCTATAGGTGAAAGATCTGGACTGCAGGCAGGCCAGGTTAGCACCCGGACTCTTCTACGACGAAGCCATGCTGTTGTTATAGCTGCAGTATGTGGTTTTGCATTGTCCTGCTGAAATAAACAAGGCCTTCCCTGAAATAGACGTTGTTTGGAGGGAAGCATATGTTGCTCTAAAACCTTTATATACCTTTCAGCATTCACAGAGCCTTCCAAAACATGCAAGCTGCCCATACCGTATGCACTTATGCACCCCCATACCATCAGAGATGCTGGCTTTTGAACTGAACGCTGATAACATGCTGGAAGGTCTCCCTCCTCTTTAGCCCGGAGGACACGGCATCCGTGATTTCCAACAAGAATGTCAAATTTGGACTCGTCTGACCATAAAACACTATTCCACTTTGAAATAGTCCATTTTAAATGAGCCTTGGCCCACAGGACACGACGGCGCTTCTGGACCATGTTCACATATGGCTTCCTTTTTGCATGATAGAGCTTTAGTTGGCATCTGCTGATGGCACGGCGGATTGTGTTTACCGACAGTGGTTTCTGAAAGTATTCCTGGGCCCATTTAGTAATGTCATTGACACAATCATGCCGATGAGTGATGCAGTGTCGTCTGAGAGCCCGAAGACCACGGGCATCCAATAAAGGTCTCCGGCCTTGTCCCTTACGCACAGAGATTTCTCCAGTTTCTCTGAATCTTTTGATGATGTTAAGCACTGTAGATGATGAGATTTGCAAAGCCTTTGCAATTTGACGTTGAGGAACATTGTTTTTAAAGTTTTCCACAATTTTTTTACGCAGTCTTTCACAGATTGGAGAGCCTCTGCCCATCTTTACTTCTGAGAGACTCTGCTTCTCTAAGACAAAGCTTTTATAGCTAATCATGTTACAGACCTGATATCAATTAACTTAATTAATCACTAGATGTTCTCCCAGCTGAATCTTTTCAAAACTGCTTGCTTTTTTAGCCATTTGTTGCCCCCGTGCAAACTTTTTTGAGACCTGTAGCAGGCATTAAATTTTAAATGAGCTAATTAAGTGGATAAAAGTGTAAAATTTCTCAGTTTAAACATTTGCTACGTTATCTATGTTCTATTGTGAATAAAATATTGGCTCATGTGATTTGAAATTCCTTTAGTTTTCATTTTATTAAAATTTAAAAAACATCCCAACTTTTCCGGAATTCGGGTTGTAAATATTGGCTCATGTGATTTGAAAGTCTTTTAGTTTTCATTTTATTAAAATTTAAAAAACGTCCCAACTTTTCCGGAATTCGGGTTGTAAGTTCCTGTCTGTTAAGTTTGAGTTTGTTTGGTCTTGTCGATGATACATTTATTACAAGCCTTGGCTCTGTCTGGATGATGATGAGAATGCCATTTTTACTGCAGCTCAGTGATCCACACCGGAGAGCGAGCTCAGTGGAGAAGTGACCAGTAGTTTCTAGTATCTAATACCCATATTACTTATATAACAACCCTAAGAATCAGCTAGCAACACCCTAACATTGAGTTTTGCATTGGTAAACTTCACCAATGTGTTATTAAAATAATACAATGTAGATTTCTCAATTTGATAGAAATTTGATTTCTTTTTTTCTTCTTTTTTATTCCTCCAGTTGCGTAATGCCATGGTGAACAGGCAGACAGGAAGCTTCTCTATGAAAGTGAAGAAGACTGTGGATAAAGGGGCAAGAAACTTCATCTACACACACAAACAAACACAAGTAATGGATTCATCAATAGGTTTATCATTCTCGTATGATGTTTGTATGTTTGTTTATGAATGTTTTAGAAGCGTGTGCTTGTTCTACACAATGACTACTACTACACAGACATTAAAGGAACTCCTTTCAGGTAAGGTTTTTCTTTATATATTTATAGAGCTAAGAACTATTTATATAATATATAATGTATATAATATATATAATAACTATATAACTACCCACTGCTCAAACCCGAATAGTGCTATTCACTGGAGCACAGCTCCAAAAGTTTTTAAACATGTATAGCCAGGGTCCAAAATTAACACTAGCACCAGCACCAAAGTTAAATAAAAATGGACTATGGCAAAAATGTAAATGAGCAGCTGGTGATCATCAACATTTAAAATAGTAGAGCAGTAATGGGCCTGGAGGAACACTGTCAGTCAGCATCTAGCTTTATCCCTAATCAAATGCACCTGGAAGTCTGTATAGAATGCCTGTTCTCAGCTACCACCCTTTGCAGCATCAGGGTTCAGGTTGTTGCTCTTGGTTGTGCTCTGGGTAGGCTTTACTCCTATATTCTTAGTGTAGTGGATGGCATAGGGAGGAAAAGACAAAACAGCAGTTACTTTTACCATGGACAAGCTTTTTATTAAAGTAAATGGGGGAAAGCTGTGGAAAATGGAGGACAGGTGGTCTTGCTGGCATCTCGGGTGTGCAGAGGAATGTTGGTGAAAATGTTGCTGTCTTTGTGCAATCTTAGTGCTTGAGAAGAGTAATCAGGGGTCTTCTATGGATATCCTCTTCGGGAGTTAGATTGTTTTCAGGTGCTTACCTTTATTTATATAGTGCTTTTAGCAATACAGATTGTGATAAAGCAACCAAACAGCATTAAATATGAAAATAGTGTGTCAATAATGCAAAAAGGCAGTTAATCATTGAATTCAGTTATGTCATCATCCAGTGCAGTTCAGTTTAAATATTATCTGTGCAATTAAGTCGACTATATCACTGGAAATTAAGTGTCCCCAACTATGCAAGCCGGAGGCAACAATGGCAAGGAACCAAAACTCCATCTGTGGTAGAGTGGAGAAAAAACCTTGGGAGAACCCAGGCTTAGTCGGGGGTCCAGTTCTTCTCTGGCCAGACGAAACCAGCAGTTCTTTTCCAGGCTGCAGCAAAGTCAGATTGTGCAGAAGAATCATCTGTTTCCTGTGGTTCTGTCCCGATGGCTGTCTAGGAGACAAGGTCTTGACTGTGGATCTGTCTCTGGGGCTCATCTAGTTGTCCTGGTCTCTGCTGTCTTTCAGGGATGTAGAGGTCCTTTCTAGGTGCTGATCCACCATCTGGGCTGGATACATACTGGATCTGGTGGATACGGGAATCTTGGAATAAGAGAGAAACAGACTAATATTAGCGTAGATGCCACTCTTTTAATGATGTAGCAAGTACATTGTGTGTTATGGGAAGTGTTCCTGGTTCAGGTTTTCCAAATTAAAGCAGCCTAAAAATCATTTAACGGATTTAATTATTAGAAATGTGTTATTGTGTTATGTGTAAACCAGGTTAAAGAGTTGGGTCTTTAATATAGATTTAAACTGACAGAGTGTGTCTGCCCCCAAACAGTATTAGGTAGGTTATTCCAGAGTTTAGGCGCTAAATAGGAAAAGGATCTGCCGCCCGCAACTGATTTTGATATTTGAGTTTTGAGAATGCAGTGGACGTGGAGGACTATAATGTAACAAGAGCTTGTTCCAAAACTTAGGTGCTAAACCATTCAGGGCTTTATAAGTAATAAGCAAGATTTTAAAATCTATACAATGTTTGACAGGGAGCCAGTGCAGTGTTGACAGAATTTGGCTAATATGGTAATACTTCCTTGTTCTAGTAAGAACTAGTAAGGACTAGCTGAAGTTTGTTTATTAAGTGTGCAGAACAACCACCAATAAAGCATTAAAATAATCTAACCTTGAATTAACATTTCTGCATTTGACAATGAGAACATAGTTTGTAATTTAGATATATTTTTGAGATGAAAAAATTTAGTTTTACAAATGCTAGAAATGTGTCTTTCAAAGGAAAGATTTCTATCAAGTAGCACACCTGGGTTCCTAACTGATGACGAGGAATTGACAGAGCAGCCATCAAGTCTTAGACAGTGTTCTAGGTTATTACATGAGTTTTTAGTTCCTATAATTAACACATGTTTTATATATATATATATATATATATATATATATGTATTTTTTTTTTTTTTTAGAATTTAGCAGTAAGAAATTACTCCTCATCCAGGTTTTTATATGGACTATGCATTCCATTCATTTTTCAAATTGGTATGTTTCTCAGGGCCGTGAAGAAGTATAGAGCTATCATCAGCATAACAGTGAAAGCTAACACCGTGTTAATAGAGAGATACAACCAAGATCGGATGAACTATCAGTGCTCATGAAAATGTAGCCTGTCCAGGGACTGGTGTGAGGTGTTATTTGTTTAGATTTAATTATTTTGCAGATTCTTTTATCTAAAGCAACTTACAAATGAGAACAATAGAAAAAATCAGACCAACGAGAGAACAACAACAGTATACAAGTGCCATGACAAGTCTCAGTTAATCTAGCGCAGTACACATAGCAATTTTTTTAGAAGAATAGAATACTAAAGAAAAGATAAGTGCAGGTATTAGTTGTTGCTGGCGAAAAAGAAAAATGTCTAAAAGCTGTTCGAATTGAGATTGGGAGGTCATTCCACCAACTGGGCACAGTCCAGGAAAAGGTCTGTGCAAGTGATTTTGAACCTCTTTGGGCTAAGAGGTAGGACTTGAACCACAGGAGTGCGGATCCAGAGATGTCCATCTTTCTGAGGGTAGACAGGAGAATCTGGTAGTTAACTGTGTCAAAAGCAGCAGACTGTTACGTTGAGAGTCAGAGACATTCAGATCCATTTGCAGTATATTTAATAAGAGAATGGTTATACAGGCAGAGATCAGAGAACAGCGTCAAGTATGTCAGGGGATATCCAAAATCAGAAATGGTAACAAGCAGAGGTCGAGGCAGGCGGCAGAGAATCAAAGGCGGTATACACAATCCAAAATCAGACACAGGAAGAACAAACACAAGGAAAACACTCGGAAATGCTTTACGGGGCTAAAACAAGACCTCGCGCAGACTGACAGTGATTATGCTGCTTATATGTGTTCGTGTGTGTTAGTTGCAGGTGTGTGTGTGTGTGTGATTAGCTGCAGGTATGTGTGTATGCAATCAGTCCCAGGAATGAGGCAGGATGGGAAACAAAAATGCCAGAGTCCTGAGTAGAGTGCCCTCTATTGTAGTTTATGGGCACTTCAGCTAATGATTAGAGTACTGTGTCCAGCAAGATCCAGCAAGATGAGTACTGAGGATCTGGAAGCTGCTCTTGCCAGTTGCAGGGCTTCAGTAAACGAGAGCAGGGTAGTCTCAGTTGAGCGGCCACTTTTTTGAACCCAGATTGGTTGCTGTCCAGGAGGTTGTTATGTACAAACATAGAGAGGTGGTTGAACACCACGTGCTCAAATGTCTTTGCAATGAATGGAAGAGGGGAGTTTTCTAAAAGTGCTGGATTCAGATGGTTTCTTAAGTAGTGGCCTTACCCGAGCCTGCTGTAAGAGTTGATGAAAGTGGAGGGGAAGGAGGACACAGAAGAGAAGAGAAAGTTTTGAAAAGTGTGCGAGAGTCAGAACAGTTGTTAATTTTGTTGTGGTAGTATGTTATTTTAGCAGTGAAGACATTTGCAGAGAAGGAACAGAGGAGTGACTGATACACACGGAGGTCGGTAGAGTTTATTGATTTGCGCCATTTCCTCTCTATAGCCCTGAGTTTAGAGCAATGTTCATGGAGAACATCGGACAGCCAGGGGGCAGATGTGGTGCTGGTCTGGATGACAGTGGATAAAAGTTGTCCAAGCAAGAGATTAGAGTGAAGCAAGAGTGTCCAGTGCTGAAAACTGAGAGGTTGAAGGAAGTGAGGATGAAACCATAGAGGACTGGTGAGAGGAAGAGAGGGAGAGTAGGTTGTGTCAAAAGGTGACCTGCAGATGAGTGTTTGCTGTGTCAGGATTAAGTGTGAGGTTAGAAATGATGAGGAAGTGGTCTGATGTGTGCAGTGGAGTAACTAAAGTGTTGTCTATGGAGCAATGTCAAGAGTGATGCTGGATTCCTCCAAGCTACAGGTTATTCTTAACTAAAAGTAGTTCGCTACAGACAAGACATCCTTATGAAAAAGTAGTTGCATTTCAGGTTACAATTAAGCTACAAAAAATGAGTTGAAGCTACTCAAAGGGGTGATATATTAAAAAAAGAAAAATAATAATTATAGTAATATGTATTAAACATTATGCAATATTATTATGAAATAGATGCAGTTTGTAGGAGGGTTCAGTAGGACTCTTCTTAATAGGTTTACTTGTTGGGTTGAGAAGTACACTGCAAAGAAAATGCTTTTCAAGGTAAGATTATTTTGCTTAACCCATTGGAAGAACATTTTGCTTCTTTCAAGCAAAAACTCTACAATAATAAATAAAAACATACAATAATTTGTAATTTTTTTCTGAATATAAATATAAAAAATAACAATGAATCTGATTTGTCCAGGTAGTTTGTATTATTTTATGATGCTTCCATTTGAAATATCATGTTTTTAAGGATTGTTTATTATTGTAGGTTATAATTTGACCTCTTCCAGAGCCATTGTTTTGTCAGAAGTATTATTTTAGTCCCTGAAACGATTCAGTGGGTAAATAAACAGGCTGAATTATTATGATGGAGGCCTGACTCAATTTAGATAGATTTGCTTCCCATTTGGTGTATTAATTGAAAACAACTGACTCAAAAGTGTGAACCATTTGCCAAACAGTTATTGCTAGGTCATATTCTAAACAAGCATAGTGATGTAGCATAGTGTTTTTGCCTCACAATATTCTACACAATTAATTGTTTCAACTATTTCACTATTTTACACTATTTTAAAAGTAGTGACATTTCTTTTTTTTCCCCAACAATGGATTACCATTTGGCAACACATTAATTTGCAGATACATTACATCCCACCAAAAAAGGATGCAGGATAATTTATGGCTGGTAATGTTGTCAATTTGACAAACACTGGCTGTTGTGGGGGAAAATACTATAGGTTATTGTACAAAACATATAGTATTATGTGAGAAATTTACAGCATTAGGAAGCCAGAGTTGATTAATAAATACTATAACAAGTAAAATAAAGAAAATATTGGTGATGTAAATTTCTGTACTCAATTAGATGTCTATTATTTATTTCTCTTGTTTTCAGCTTAGGAGTGTCCCTGTCCAGAGGTCATGGCAAACATTTCTTCAGAGGAAATATCTCTGTTGAAGAAGGTAACTATAGACTTAGTAGACTGTGTTCACTACAGTTCACTTAATAGACTATTATAAATGTATGTCTGTGTGTGTTGCCTGCAATAAAGTGTGATTCCTAAATATTGACATTTTTCATGGTGTGAATATGAGTGAAAACTACTGAGTGAAATGTAGAGGCTGTTTGTAATGATTTTTGTATAATTTTCTTTGCTGTGTAACCGTTGGCCACTGTATCAAGCAGATTAAAACCCTGGCTTCATTAAACTGTTTCATAGGGTAAGAACCCTAACTTAAGTATCCAGTAGGGATGCACGATATATCGGCCACCATATCAATATTGGCGGATAAATGTAAATTATTCTGTCATAGTAATCGAACCGATAAGAGAATTTAGCCGATATCTTAGAGCCGATAAATAATGAATTTTTTCCTGCAGAGACACTTGGTCACTGTTCACCATGATGGTTTTTAATTGATTTGAAATATAATTGAAAACACTTCGAAAAGGAAAATAAAGTGAACTGCAACATGTGCAGGGCAAGTCTTTCATATTATAATGAGATTATAAGCTAGTGTAAAATAATGTAACGGAAACTTGGTTTGGTTAAGCTATACGCTTCAGTTTGCTGGTGATAGCTCAGTGCATGCAGCTCAAACAGCAGCTTACAACATTAAAAACTATGATTGAGGTTGTCATATATATATATATATATATATATATATATATATATATATATATTAATATAATGAGAACACTATGATAAAACGTTATGACATAGTTTGGTTTGGTTTCCGTGTTTCAGCGCATTGTGCGGGAAGAGCCAAGAGCGCATCCACAACAGAAGTTACCCATTCTGATTAGCATGTCACTTAGTTTGAGTTCACATGTGCATTTGGTCTTTTTGTACATAAATAAGCTGTGATATTATATTTATGTTGTATAAATATCTGAATATATGATGCATTTTCCAGTGTTAAATAAGCAGCACTTCAGTTTACCGACGTTCATTTAGCTCTTCAGCTTCAGCAAACGCAGCTTGTGCACAACAGCAATGCAAAACAATGATTAATAACTATAATCAGGAATGTCATAAACATAATATTATAAAGAGAATTTTAGTGTTACAACTCAGGCCTCTGTAGCTCTCTCCGACGGCCACCGGAGGGCACCTTCACTGGAATACTGACTCTCTCACGAACTACATTACCCAGCAGTCCCGTACCTTGGACTAATCACCACCAAGTGTTCCTCATTACATGTCCTATATAAACTAGAGCCACACACACACTCTCTGCGAAGTCTTGTTTAGCCTGTCTTGCAATTCTGAGCGTTATTTCCAGTCTGCCTTCTCGTGTATTACTCTGACCTGTTCTGATTCTGTCGATCCTATGCTGCCTGCCTTACTGACCCCTTGCTTTGTCTACGACTCTTCTACTGTCTGCCGCCTGCCCTGATTCAAGCCTGGTAATCGACCTTGTTTATGTCTGTTTCTAATATCCCTGACGCTGTTGTTCGAACCATGCTTGTTAACACTACGAGTCCTGAATAAATATTGCACATGGATCTGAATGTCTCTTACTCCTCGTTACAGAAGACTTCGCTAACACAGGATCCAGCGATGTTCTTCCAATTATCCTCCGAGGTATCTGCTCAGGTCTCTGTGATGGTTACCCAACGACAACAGCTACAGAGACTTACCTCCCTCACAGAGGAGCTGGTAAAGACACTACATAATCTCCAGGTGACCGCCCCAACAGTGAGTTCTGCCCCCGCATTGGCACCCGCCACCATGCTCACTACTACCGTCTCGAATCATGCATCTCATGGCATCTGTCTCTCACTTCTGGAGAAATATGATGGTTCTCCAAGCAAGTGCAAGGGATTCCTAATGCAGTGCTATATCTGCATCAACCGGCAACCCTTCATTTACTCGATGAATGAGAGTCGGGTGACGCTCATCTGCTCACTGTTAACTGGAAAGGTGCTGGAATGGTCTACAGCGATGTGGCAAAGTGATCGCATGTCTTTGCCCACTTACGACTGTTTCATTCGACAGTTTCGGAATGTGTTCGAACATTCAGCCAGTGGAAAGAACGCAGGGGAGGAGTTAAATGCACTACGTCACGAACAGCACTGCCGCCGAATATACCTTGGCCTTTCGAACCCTCGCTGCTCAAACAGGCTGGGATGACTAAACACTGTGGTTCTTCTACCGCAAAAGACTCAACCATGACCTACAGTCAGCTAGCATGCAAAGAGGAGGGAAAGACTTTAAATCAGTTCATGGACCTTGCTATTCACCTGGATATTCTGATACGCTCACGACGCACTCGGCGGTATTCACCAGCCAAACCAGTCGCTCAAAACTTCCCCGAGCCTGAGCCCATGCAAATCGGCGCCACACAACTATCCACGATGGAGTGTGAGAAACGCATTCAACAACATCTGTGCCTGTACTGGGGGCAGGCTGGTCATCTAAGAGTTTCCTGTCCCATTCGTCCCTCTCATCCAAATTCCACTGCGGTGAGTGCCAATCTTTTTTTCTTCACAATTTTGGGGTACCAGTGGACATGAACATTGAGGGGCGGAGATTTCAGACAAGTGCCATTATAGACTCTGGAGCTGCGGGAAATTTCATTGACATCTCTTTCCCTGAAACTCATGACATCCCTCTCCTTTCATGTGAATCCCAGGTGTCAGCGCTAGATGGTCGTCCGCTGGGTTCAGGAAAGATCAAATACATCACGCCAGACACCCATCTTCAAATTGGAGCTCTCCATACTGAAACTATACGACTGTTCGCTATTGAATCACCTTCATTGAATCCAGTCATTCTAAGACTACCCTGGCTTGAGAAACAGTGCCTATAAGTTGATTCGCATTCGCGAATCATCTACATCGTCGACATCCTGATATACTCCGAGTCCCTGGAGATCCATGTCCAACAGGTCAGAACAGTCCTTCAGAGACTCATCCAGCACCAACTCTACGCCAAATTACCGAAATGTGAGTTCCACCAAACACAGATTTCCTTCCTGGGTTACATCATCAGTGCAGAGGGGGTAGCCATGGATGAGAAGAATGTAGAGGCGGTGCTAAATTGGCCTAGACCATCCACAATCAAAGAGCTCCAATGTTTCCTAGGATTAGCAAACTTCTAAAGATGCTTTATTTGAAATTTCAGTGTGGTAGCTGCACCTCTCACTTCTCTGTTGCAGGGATTGAGCCAACGTCTGAAGTGGACCCCATTTAGCGAACAGGCCTTCCAACAGCTCAAACAACAGTTCACGACAGCTCCCGTTTTACATCATCCCAATCCGGAATTAGAGTTCACGGTGGAGGTGGACGCATCTAACACGGGCATCAGAGCAATCCTCTCACAACGCCACGGTAACCCACCTAAACGGTTTCCATGTGCCTTCTTGTTTAGCTGAGAGGACCTATGACGTGGGAGATAGGGAACTACTAGTCATGAAGGCTGCCTTCGAGGAGTGGCGTCATTCACCGACCATCACAACCTTGAGTACATCCATTCCGCCAAAGTCTCAATCTCAGACAGGCAAGATGGTCTCTGTTCTTCTCCCGCTTCGACTTTAAGGTAACATACAGACCAGGAGCATAGAACGGCAAGGCAGACACCCTATCCCGACAATTTGATCACCTGCCTAGATCGAACTCTGTTGAACCTATTCTCCCCTCTACTGTGATCCTAGCACCCATCCAATGGGACATCATGATGGAGATCTCCAAGGCTCAGGTTAACAACCCGGTACCACCGAATTTCCCCCGACCCTATCTATGTCCCTGCTGAGCTCCAACCACGAATGGTACAATGGATACACCAGTCTTCCAGCGCTGGCCATCCGGGCAATCAACGCCTCCAGAGAACTTGTAGCCAACCACTTCTGGTGGCCATCGCTTCAGGCCGACATTACCCTGTTCGTTCAAAACTGTGACACCTGCAACATCACAAAATCCTCACATCAACGACCAGCTGGTCTTCTCCAACCTCTACCTGTACCCCAACAACCTTGGTCACATTGCAATCGACTTTGTGACCGGCTTACCCAGCTCCAACAGTTTCACCACAATACTCACCATAATTGACTGCTTGGAAAAGGTGTTAGTGAGGCCAGAAGGGGGTGTTCACCCTGAGGTCTGTGTGGGTCCTAGCACCCAAGTGTAGCGATGGGGACACACTATACTGTCAACAAGCACTGTCATTCGGATAAGACGTTAAACTGAGGTCCTGACTCTCTGTGATCAGTAAAAATCCCAGGATGTCTTTCGAAAAGAGTAGAGGTGTGACCTCGGCATCCTGGCTAAATCTGCCCATTGGCCTCTGAACATCATGGCCTCCTTACAATCCCCATATCCGCTGATTGGCTTAATCACGCTGTCTCCTCTCCAAAAGCTGGTGTGTGGTGGGCGTTCTGGCGGGTGGGTTGGGGTGGCTCAGTTACAACACAGGCCTCTGTGGCTCTCTCCGTCGGCCACCGGAGGGCACCTTCACCAGAATACTGACTCTCTCACGAACTACATTACCCAGCAGTCCCGTACCTTGGACTAATCACCACCATGTGTTCCTCATTACCTGCCCTATATAAACTGCAGCCAAACACACACTTTCTGCGAATTCTTGTTTAGCCTGTCTTGCAATTCTGAGCGTTATTTCCTGTCTGCCTTCCCGTGTATCACTCTGACCTGTTCTGATTCTGCCGATCCTTTGCTGCCTGCCTTACTGACCCCTCGCTTTGTCTACGACTCTTCTACTGTCTGACGCCTGCCCTGATTCAAGCCTGGTAATCGACCTTGTTTATGTCTGTTTCTGATATCCCTGACGCTGTTGTTCGAACCCTGCCTGTTAACCCTCTAGGTGCCACAGTCGAGTTTACTCGACAAGATGCGGCACTGAATGAAACGGCCAATTTTGTCAAATAGGGTGTCAAATTTCATCCTCCCCTGCACCAGATGGCAGACATGTAATACTTCATTTCTGACTCAAAAAAAGTCATGCTTCTATACAAAATATTCGCGCTAGAGCACATTGAATCAGTGCGAACAAAAGCGGAGCTAGTGTGAGAGTGAGCCATTTTATCAGAGCAATTTTGTCAACGTCAGTAAGTATTGGCATTAGATTATCAATAAACCCGCAATGAAGTGTTGGGACTTCTATTCGCGGACCCTGATTCTGAAGGGGATTATCTGCCTTCAGAAGATGACGGTGATACTGAAAGTGAAAGTATAGCCCTACACCAAGCACAAACGCTGAATCCTTTGCCCAATGTAGATGGTTCTTTGCCCAATGTCAGTGGTGGGAACAATGTTTCCCAGGGTCGGAGTGTTCATCGCAAAATTAGCAGGTGTGTTAGTGTTGCAGGGAACGAGAAGGGAGATTTTTACCACGCTAGACATGAAGCTTTGTCTTCTGACCGTGTGCCTCTCCACAATCGCGGTGACAGTATTGTAGTGGAGACTTTGTTTAATGCCACTGGGTATGTTAGACGAGGTTGAAGTATTCATAGGACAGTTATGGGGCAACGTGGAGGCAGGGATTGGAGTCGCAATGACAATGACAGTAGTCCAAGCTGTGTACACTCAGCGCAAGCGCAAGGCAGATCTGGCAGCGCTGCTCGTAGTAGGAGCATAGGCGATGTGACACGGGGCATTGCTTTCGAACTAAACAGGTCTTGTCTACTTGTGTTTGTGTGTCATATGAATTATATATATGTGCCCCATACATGGAATCAGACTGCCTGCTGTATGTAGTAAATTGAAAATCTCTAAAGCAAAAGGCCAACCGCTACATGCATTCAGTTTGTTTCTACCATTTTTCTACCAATGATTTACACAGTTTGTTTACTACTTACTATTTACCTGAGCATTCAGTATTGTGCAATATAGCACACAGAAGGTGAGGGACATTTTGGGGGGAAAGAAGTGCTGCATTTTATCATTTAAACATGTGATTTTTAATATGCAAATTAGATGAGAAAATGTAATCCCTACATAAACATTGGGTCATCCTTAATATTTTTATAGTTGACAGAAAGTCTCTATCTTTTATCACTTTTAAGATATAGATTTTTGAAATTAAGATGTCAAAATTGAAGGTTTTAGGAAAAAACCTCTGGCGCCTAAAGGGTTAACACTACGAGTCCTGAATAAACATTCCACATGGATCCGAATGTCTCTGACTCTTCGTTACAATTACCTTAATAAAAAAGTTGTGAATTATTTAGGTTTATTTGCTGTGTTTCAGCGCATTGTTACAGGGAGAGCCAATAGCGTGTCCACGACACATCTGACTTATCAGGTTGTGGCACAGGTGCATTACAATATTGGAAATGGCTACTTCTGTTTTAAACCATGAAGGCCATTCAGTGGATATCATACAAGCAATGTGCAAACTTTGTGCAAGTCAAACTTATGCCAGTGAACGTCTTTCACCATGATAGTGAAAGTATAAACTGATGGCGCTTTCGGCATCTGACGACGAAATAACAGTTCGTATTCTCTCAGAGATGACGAGAGACGAATCTCCTAATATGTGGTATATTTAAAGTTTTTTAATGAAAACTCTGGTCTTAACAGGACAACAGAATCATTTTATTCTCGTCTCTAGCCGTGAACTCAAAATGTGCAGAACTACTTTTTGGAACAACCACGTAATCACGTTTTCTTAAAGCAACACACACATTACATCTCCCCTTTTCAGGTTTTTTATTTAAAATATTTATTAAATATTTCTCGTTAGTATTATAAAATGTTCAACATCATTAAACAAAAAACTTATTTTCTAATTTTGCTTATTCCAACCACATTAAATAAAATTGTTTCTCTATTAAACGAAATATGACTAACATATATTCCTTCTTCTTTTTTTCACAAATCTAATCTATTCACTGGTTTGCTTATTCTGCCAGATCTAGTCATCAGCTGTCCAGTTTTTGTGTTTGGGGCCTGAGACAAAATTTTCCCAGTGTTCAAAGTAGATTCAGGCTGCTGTTTATATGATTGTTCTTTTTGGACCAGAGTTTGAGTTCCTCCAGCTGAATCAGGGATGAGCTGCAAGTGAAGACGGTTACGCCACAAATTTTTCCCTTGATGTGTCTCTATAGTGAAAGATTGAGGAGTTGTACTCATGCCTGTGAACACAACAGCTGTTCCCCAGGACTTTTGATGGTCTCACTTAGTGAGTACACCATCACCAGTCCTCAGCAATGGTAAGGGTTTAGCTCCATGGTGACGATTAAAGTAGAAAGCTTGCTTTTGCTTTTCCATGGAGACTTTTCTCTTTACATCGTTCAGATTTGGCCACCGAGGTTGAAGATTTGTCTCAAGCATTGGAAGTGTTATTTTAATCGTTCTGCCCAAAAGTAGTTCAGCCAGGCTAACACCTGTAGATATGCAAGGAGTTGCCCTGTAGCTCATCAGAGCCAACAGAGGATCTTTCTGTTGCAAAATTTTCTTTGCAATCTGCACTGCCCTCTCTGCATGTCCATTTCCTTGAGCGTGATGTGGACTAGATGTGATGTGCAGAAAGTCAAATTCTTTTACAAATTCCTGGAACTCACTGCTCACAATCCATTGTCTGAAACTATTTCACCAGGGCAGCTAAACCTGGCAAATAGTGCTTTCAGTTTTAACACTACTTCTGAGGTGGTAGTTGTTGGCATGTGAAGAATCTCAAGAAATCGAGAGAAATCAATTCAATTCAAGTTTACTTGTATAGCGCTTTTTACAAATCATTACAAAGCAACTTTACAGAAAATTACTTTTCTACAATATTAGTAGCTTATCAGTGTCACCATTTGTCAGTTTTTGTGCATATGACAGGATTTTTCAGAAAAATTAATACAGGACATAGTCAGCCAGATGATGAACATTATTAACAGCAGTTATTATATGATACAGTCACACTTGTAGCAATATTTGTTAGTTTTGTTTGTAGAAATAGTCAGACACAACCAGATAAGTTTGCTTGTTGTGCTCACACAGATCAATAGCTAGCCTTTTCCAAGGCCTATCTGGAACGGGTGTTGAGATGAGGGGCTCATTTTGCTGTGTCTGTTTCATCTCTAGGCCTGACAGGACTGAACCTTTTGTTTGATTTCAGATTAAATGCCCGGCCACCACACAGATGTACTGGCCTGCTCCCTACACTTTGTCAGACCTTGATGCAAATCATGTATTCTGTTTAGAATATTGGCTCTCAAGACATCTGGAATTAACATACGGCTTCCTCTAGTCAGTATTCCATTGTGCTCAGATAGCTCATTCTTGAAAGGGAAAAACTATCGAAATGCTACTGGAATGTTGTCAACATAATCTGGCCATCCTTACTGGATATACTTCCGAACAATTTGCAAGTTGTCGTCAGCCATTGTAGCAGCCTGAATGGCTTCAAGTTTTGAAGGGCTTGCGGGCAGGCCTTCAGCAACAGCAGCAATGTAACACCCCACATCAGAGTGTGTGTTGAGGTCATTTTCTTTAAATGCTAACAAGCTCCATGATATTGCATCAGCCACCAACAAAGTTTTCCCTGGAGCATATTCAGCAGTCAGTTTAAATCTCATCAGCCTCATAAGTAGTCTCTGACATAGCAGCGGTACATTGTCCAAGTCCTTCTTATTCATAAGAGGTAATAATGGTTTGTGATCTGCCACTAATTTGAAGTGTTCAAGGCCAATCAGGTACTTTTTGAATTTTTCACAAGCCCAGGCGCCTGCCAGACATTCTTTTTCAGTCTGGGTTTATCTGGTCTCAGCCTTAGACAAACTTTGTGATTAATACGCCACCGTTTTCCAGTTTCCATTGTGCAACTGCAGTAACACACCACCTATGCCATAACTGCTAGTGTCAGCTGAAACAGCAGTGGGTAGAGACAAACTGTAGAATGACAAAACTGGAGAAGTGGAAAGGATATATTTTATGCGCTATAAGGATATATTTTATATATTATATACTGCTTCCTGAGGATAGGCACAAGTTCATACCGCTGTTGACCTCAAAAACTCATATAGTGTTTTGCTTTCTGTCGACAGATTTGGAATGTACTTGCCCAGATAATTAAACATTCCAAGTACATGTTTTAGTTCCTGAACATTGTGTGGCAGTGAGAGCTCACAGATTGCTCTGACATTTTCAGGATCAGGTCTCGTGCCTGATTTGTCGATCAAGTGACCAAGGAAGTGAAGTTGTTGTTGTCGCAGCAGACACTTTTCACGGTTTAGCTTTTATCCATATACACAGATACTCCTTCAAGCCCTAGCAGAGTTTCTGTCATCTTCTGCTGAAATATTTCTGGGGCACTTGAAATGCCAAAAGGAAGATGTCTAAAGGAGTACCTTCTGAATGGTGTTATGAATGTGGTCAATTTGCTGCTTTCTGGGTGTAAGGGTATCTGCCAAAACCCAGAGACGGCATCCAAAGATGAAAAGACTGTTGCACAACTAAGTTTTGCGATTATCTCCTCTGCGGTTGGCAGAACATATCTTTCCCTTTTAACGGCTTCAAATTTTTCAGATTCACACAGATTCGTACCTTTACATTTGGTTTTGGTACTGGCACCATAGGTGCGCACCAGTCTGTAGGATCTGTTACTGGCTCTATGACTCCATTTTCTTCCATATGCCGCAACTCTTCTTTTACTTTTTGTATAAGAGGTAATGGAACTCCTGCATGCTGTGTGTACCGCATATGGCTGAACATTTTCCTTAAGCTGGATTTTAACAGGTTCTGTTTTAAGGGTACCACACTCACCAAATGCATTGTGAACTTCCTCAATGCGTTTCACCAAACCCATTGAGAATGCAGTGGATCTGTTTAGCAAATTGTTCACATTTTGTTCATGGATAACATACACTGGGAATGTGTACACAGTTCCTTTATATGTGGTACTGGCTTGAAATTTCCCCACACACTCTAGTTGATCTTCAGGACTGCACAGTGTAACATTTGTCTGTTCCAACATTCTTTTTGGATTAAGCATGCTGAACGTTTCTTCACACATGATGTTTGCATCCGCATCAGTGTCAATTTTAAATTTAACTGTAATGTTCACAGACCACTGCTCATCATTTCGTTGTGAATTTGTAACAGCACCCAGGAAATATTGTGTTTGTGTCACGTCTCTGACTGACCTGCTGTGACACATTCTTTCCCAGTGTCACACTTTTTTACATTTGTTGCATGTTGATGTTATTGCTGGGCAGTTTTCTCGTCGTCTGTGTTTGATTTTTTCCACATCTACCACATTTTGGTTCTCCTTGCTCTTTGTCATTTTTCCTTTTAGGTTTCCATTTCTGTTTCCCTCTGTCTGCTGCTCTTCCTTCTGCAATATCTTGTATTGCAGTGCACGCCTCTTCCTGCTGGTGAACTTGATGCACTACTTCTTCACTCTGGCGCACATATTGAATAGTTTGAGTTAATGTGAGATCAGATATTAACTGTAGTATGCCCACGACTATCCGATCCTGGATGTTTTCATCTCTATGTTCACCAAAGTCACAGTGTTCCGATAAATCATAGAAAGTTCTAATAAAGGTTTCAGCCTTTTACATGGGTGCTGCGCTCTTTGATAAAAGCAGGCACGCTCGTGGATCACGTTTCGTTTAGGGAAGAAATACTCGTTGTATTTTCTTAACACAACATCAAATTTCTTCTTGTCATCCTTCTCAATAAAGGATTTAAATATATGTTCGGCTTCATTTCCCATGGCATAGATTAATGAACTGACCTGGACATCCCCATCTTCTTTATCCAATTTAGTAGCACTCCGAAAGCACTGAAAACGTTGTTTCCAGTCAGCCAAGTTTTTGGACGATCAAATGGAGAACACTCCAGGGGGGTTGAATTTTGCCATTCCTCTGAGGCTGTGTGCTCGTCAATTACTTCTGACACCATGTAAAGGTTTTAAATGAAAACACTGGTCTTAACAGGACAACAGAATCCTTTTATTCTCATCACTAGCCATGAACTCAACATGTGCAGGACCTATCAACCAATCTACTTCTTGGAACAACCACGTAATCATGTTTTCTTAAAGCAACTCAAACATTACAGTATATATAACCATTTTAATTTATTTCTTTAATGTTTCTCTAGTGGCCCGAACATAGTGAAAACAATGAGTAGAAACATTATTTGTGCTGAACAAGTTGTTTTTGAAAGTTGGTGCATAAAATTGATAAATTGTTACTGAAGCGTAACAATTTTATTTAGGCTATAGGCCTATAATTTATTGTAGGCTATAATAAACCTGTTTTGAAAGACGTTTTTAAAACATTTTCAGTGAGGAGTAGCCTAAGCTAATAGCTTATTTTATTTTTTTTTCCTCACAGGCAGCGAGTCACAGCGTGTCAGTTATGCAGTGATGTGCTATTTGTAACAACCTGGTTTGTAGTCTTCTGTCTGATCGACAGCAGAATTTGCCGGTGCTTTACATTGACTCTTGCACTACACAGACTGTCACAGATCACCCTTAACTACAGTTCCCACAATGCATCTCACTGATTACAATCACATCTGAGGGCAATTCACATGCTCTACAAAAGGCTTGCCGAGTTTTGTTAGCTTTAGTTTAATCATTCTAGTTTAATCCCTTGCCTTGACCTTCTGCTTGCCTTAGTTTACCTCTCTAGTCTTGCCCCGTTGGAGATTGTCTGCCCCTTGCCTGATCATCACCTGGATACGGATGACCCCATTGGACTAGCCTATTGGGTATTGTTCGCAGATCCACGCCAGCCTATGCACCACTCTTCGTCTTGTATCCTCTGTTCCTGTTTGCCAGTGTCTGATCTTAGCCTGTCTTACCATGTGGTCTAATAAAACTTTAATAAAGTCTCCAGGACTGATTTCATGTATTTATATATATATATATATATATATATATATATATATATAAAAAACTCAGTATGGTAAAAAAAAAATTCAAGTCACTTCACTGTCTATAACTTTTAATATTTGAGCATTATCAACTCTGGTTGATAAAAATTAAACCCCTAAAGGGTCTTCTTTCCAAAGACACCAAAATGATGTGTGTAACACACTGCAGTAAGGAACATTTACAATTTTAAGTTAGGGTAGGGCACTTTCAGCTGTGAGTCCTATAATGGGGGGTCTGGTTAACAGGTTAAATTGTTGCGAAGCAAATTAATTGTAATATCAATTTAATAATAAAAGTAACATATTAATAATGGTCAGAAAATAACAGGCCTACATTAGTTGGAAATGCCAAATACTCTTAATAATAACAATATTAATGATTTTGACAATATCTCTGGTTAAGGTCCTTACATGCATGACCTCTTTCAACACATATATATTACACGTAAGTAATGTTGTCCACTAACTTGTTTACATTATTTAAGCATTATTTTATTTATTTGTAAGGCTGCTTTATGTTTGATTTATGTTGGAGTGTTTAATACCTTTTAATGACGAGACTTCTTTGGTAATCGGACTCTCAAAAATTATGTAAAATGTGGATTTAGATTTATCGGCCAACATATCGGTTATCGGCTTTCATAATTAAAGAATTATTGTTATTATTGTAATTATTGTCAAAATTTTTATATCTGTGCATCCCTAGTATCCAGTCTATAGGCAACAATAATCTAGAGTTATTATACCATATATGCATAAAACAATTAGATTTCATTTAGAACAGTCAAAATTACTGCAATATATTTACATTTATATACAAACCCACACAAACAAACCACACTGTACATAAATATTTCAGCCATTATACTCTTTAGAATTATAATTGGTTAATTCAGTTCAATGTACCCAGCCAGTCAGATTCACATACTCATACTCATTACCATTTACCTATATAACCAGTACGTATTCAATGTATGTTATTTCTGTGCGCTGCCTGTAATGATCTGTAATGATGTCACAAGCTCTTCCTTCCAGACAAGGTCTCCATTTTCAGCTGTCCAAACAACCGCTGAACACTCTTTCTTTACACAGCTTTTTTAGCTCCCCACAGCAGTCTAGGTGCATACAATATTACCTTTTCTCCTCCATCCAGCTCTTGTGTTAGCTCTGCTCCTAATCCAACATCCCTGGTATCAGTCTGTAACTGGAAAGGCTTAGGCCATGCCCACGCTTACACAGGTATTTTTATAAACCAGAGTTTTCCTTCTTCCATTTAAAAAAATAAAATAAATAATCTCTGTCCACATGAAAACACAAACGGATGCTATGATGCACTTTCAAGAGCATGCCAAGCATAAAGGTGGTGATATAATCTCAACCACAAAGCCATGTTGCCAAATCCGAAGCCTGGAAAAGTTTCCAGTTGGCAGAGGTAATAGCGCTGGCTCCGACTTCAAAAGCCAAAATCTCAAGTTTCTCTGTCTACACAATAACACTGCAACCAGAGTTTTTGAATATCAACACCCTGGCAGGTGTTTTAAAAAATGTTCGGCTTCAGTGACCTGGTGCTGCGTTTGCGTGTGGACGAATGGGCAAACCGAGTAGAGAAAGCTGCGGCTTTAAAAATGTGGACAGTGCCTTAGTGAAACTGGTGGTATAAGAACTAATGCTTGTGTTAAATCCTATTTAATGATGTCAAATGCATGTTCACATTATTTTGTCCAGATCCAGGTGGTGTTCTTTGTTTGTGTGCATGTAATGGTGTTGCCAAAAATCTCCCACTGTGAACTGTTGAGGAGGGCTTCAAGGTCCAGGAACCATATGGCACACTCTCTCAAGATTTTCTGGGAGCAGACACAGCCTTAGACTATATTGCACCATGGTATCCAGTTTAAGAGGAGCTGGCTGCATTAGGGAGAACCAGAGAGGACAGTGCATAGTCTCCTGATATCCAATCAAGTCCACCTCCGCTAAATCCACCACCTCGGGGTGGAGCCTCTATTTCCGGGCCTTAGCACCTGCCTTAAATAAATGTCTGCTCTCTGATTGGGGTGCCCAGGGAGTTAGACTGCCCTCGGGGTGAGCAGTTTTCCCTGAGCCCATAGGTGTATCTGGTGCGCCGACATGCAACAGGCATGATGTGTGATGTAAGAGACCACTGAAGTGTTGTCTATGCGCACAAGCACATACTGGCCTCTCAAGTCTAGGAGAAAGTATTTCAGTGCATGAAACATGGCCAACATCTCCAGGCAACCGATGTGCCATGAAAGATGCATGTCTTTCCACTCACCCTGAGCTGAGTAACCACACATGATCGCTTCCCAGGCTGTAAGGGATGCATCTGTCGTAAGCTTTATTTGATGACAAGAAACTCCCAACACGGGGCCAAGAATCAAAGATTCTTTCTAATGACTAAGGCATGAAGGCATTGATGTGTGACCTTAATCATGAAAAGTGTGTTGCTCTTTAAGGAAATCTCCTTGGTCGTAAACCACTGCAAGGGTATCGTGTACAGCAGATCAAATGGTATTATATTGAATGCAGCGTCCATCAGACCCAACAGTCTCTGAAACTGCTTCACAGTGAGTGATTGACCTAGCCTTACTTTTTCATGGCTGCAAGAATCAATTCAATATGAGCAGGAGACAGATGCAAGTGCAAAGACAGAACGTGTCTCCGAGATGAAACGGAGCTGCTCGTGTGCGAGCAAACAGATAGCCTAATTCTGATACATGCGATGACTATCCATTATGACATGTAGGCATATATATATATATATATATATATATTTAATAAAATTTAAATAATAAAATTCTTATGCATTGCAATCCTTTAATTTTTTATATTTGGCATGTTTGTGTGCTGCTGTGTGTCCCTGTGTTTAATAAGCAGCGTGTACGCATTGCGGACCTGCCTATACTAACACGCTCTTTAAAGAACAAAGATAAAACATTGCGCCCGACTTTAGACCAGGTTTGAGTTGGTCTATGGCGCAGTCTATTTTCAGCTCCTTAAAATAGCAATGCACCAGCAATGCGCCTGAACACACCTCTTTTTTAGACCAGCACACCCATGGGTGCAAAAATGAGCACAAATGGATTTTCTAATTAAACGACGTGGTGCTTGACGGGAAAATGCGAACGGCGCTGGACTGAAACTAGCAAACACACTTGCGCTGTGCCTTGAGTCGCATTGTGCTGTGTGTATTATAGGGCCCTTAGCCTTAACACTAAGCTCTAAGCTGAAAAAAAGAACCAGAAATTGGTATGCTTTGTCCCTGAAAGCAAATCTTAGGAACATCTTGTTCAAAAACTTCAGGAAAGATGGAAACATGGAAGTATGCATCCTTCAGATAATAAACCAGTCCTTGACTGTGCCTGATTTGGGTTATAATCTGTTCGATTGTCAACATCTTGAACATGAGTGAACAATGAAAAATGATTCATAACCGTGGGACTGAAAATGCAGGTAGAAAAGGGGTTTCACACACAATCTTGACACCTTAGAGTGGAGATTGAAAAAAGAAAGAAATAATAAAAAGCCCCAGCATGGAGGTATCAGCTTAGCATGCAGGAAGCGTTTGTCAAGTTTGCTCTTTGGGTGGATGTCCTGTTTTTCACTAGGCCAGTTGATTTCTTAATTTATAAGTTTAAGTCAGTTTTAAGTTTAAAGACCAGTTCTGTCAAATGCATGTTTGTTAGCTGTATTTATGTGGGCTTAAAGGTGTAATGCTAGTGGACAATGTTTACTTCTTGCATGGCTTACCTTTAGAATGTAGTGCCCTGAATGTGTATCTGAGCAAACAAAGGCTGGCATTATCTAGAGACCTAACTTATATACTTAAGCTGTTTTAAATAACTAACTTTTATGTAACTATTAAATAAAAGTTTAATTTAACTAATGACCTAAACCAACCGCGTATCTAAGCATGTGCCTCTATTTGTGCCATTAACAAACAGAATGTCTTATTGAAAGCTGATGAAAGAAAATATCTCCCACAATTAGAATTAGATTAGATCTTTATTATTTTTATTATTATTATTATCTAAACTGAAACAGCATTAAGCAACAGCATGAAACAGATGTTTCTTCTATTTCAGGACTACATGATTTGGAGCATCCAGATGTTTTATTAGCGAATGAATGGTACAGTAGTATCTTAATTTTGTTTTATTCAGTGTCTTTAAAGTATCTTTTTGAGGAGTCTACAGAATGTTTTTGGTGTTTGCATGTGTGTGACAGATTGGTTTGACTTTTCAGGACATACTGTAACACAGAGGAACATCCAGAACACATTTTCTTATCTCAGATTGATGCCATTAAGCTGTATTTTAATGGGGAAACTCATCTGAAGTGTAAGTTGCAGGAATGCATATCAACACTAACATTTGTTTTGAAAATGTCTCGGTTACGTTTGGTAACCCCCGTTGCCTGAAGGAGGGAACGGAGACGCCACGTCGGTGACCGACGAATATGGGATATCGCTTCGATAGACCAATCTGCTTCAAGTGTAAACTAAACGAGCCAATGCACATTGGCATGCAATTATTGCATCCAGCTGCCGCTGATCACTGCGTGAGTATAAGAAGGCAGTGCAATGCATTCCAGTTTTTCGCTGAGGAGCCGAGCCGGGGACCCGGCAGCTCAGCGGCGGTACAGCAACCATGGCGACGTTCCCTCATTCAGGGAACGAGGGTTACCATACGTAACTGAGACCCTTTCAGTCGGTCACTCTCGACGCCACGTCGGTGACTGACGAATATGGGATCCCTATCAAAGCGCCATGGGTGCTGCCCCTTCCAGTGCCCTGTGCGAGCCACCTGCGCACCAATAGGTGTAGGCCGGGGCTCAGAACAAGTAGCTCCACTCACCCTTGTCAAAGCACTACCTCACTGGGTGAGATTGGATAACACTGGGAAAACGTACCCAGTCCGCTTGGAGTCGGGACGCTGCGGAAGCCCCATCCTTCCCGAAGGGGGTCTCGGAGGCAAATACACATATAGCATCTGTTTAGTATACGGAAAAATTTGAGGTGATTAAAACCCTGTTGGGAAGGCAGAAGTCTGCCGGGGAAACACAGGCTCTAAGGCTAGACCGTGGACTATACACATATGAGTACCGCTTAGGTCTCAATATGGAACCCACCCTTCCATGGTTCTCACGGATTCATCATGAAGGTCTGGCGCCGGACATTCCGCCGCATCCAGCTGCTTAGGGTGATGGAGGATCTCAACAGGGTCTACAGTACGGACACTCTGGAGCGGTTTAAGCAAGCCGACACTAACTGGGGCCTCTCAGTGCCACTACCCGTTTGAGGTGAGAACACAGGAGGATACCAGCTCTACACAAAGGCTATAGAACCTAGCAAACGTGTTAGGTGTCGCCCAGCCCGCAGCTCTACAAATATCTGTCAGCGAGGCTAGTACCACGAGCTAGCGCCCAGGAGGATGCAACACTTCTAGTTGAGTGAGCTCGAAACCTGAACGGGCAGGGCACATCCTGAGCCTGATAAGCCAGGGTTATGGCATCCACAATCCAGTGGGCCATCCTCTGCTTAGAGACAGCACTCCCCTTCTGCCGGCCTCCGTAACAGACAAAGAGCTGGTTTGAGGTCCTGAAGCTTTGTGTCCGGTCTAGGTAGCACCTTAATGCTCGGACAGGACAAAGCAAAGCCAGGGCTGGTTCTGCCTCCTCCAGGGGTAGCGCTTGCAGGTTCACCACTTGGTCTTTGAAGGTTGTAGTGGGAACCTTGGGCACGTAGCCAGGCCGGGGCCTCAGGATTACCTGGGAGTCAGCCTGCCCGAACTCTAGGCATGAATCGTCGACCGAAAATGCATGCAGGTCCCCTACCCTCTTGATGGAGGCCAGTGCAAGCAGGAGCAGAGTTTTCAATGAAAGAAACTTTAGCTCAACTGAATGCAAAGGCTCGAATGGGCCCTGTTGTAGTGATTTAAGCACTAGAGACAGGTCCCAAGAGGGTATACGGGGGGCCGGGAAGGATTTAACCTCCTTGCCCCTCTTAGGAACCTGACGATGAGGTCATGCTTACCCAGAGACTTCCCATTCACGGGGTCATGGTACGCAGCAATAGCGGCAACCTGGACTTTGAGGGTGGAGGGAGACAGCCTTCGCTCCAACCCTTGCTGCAGAAAGGATAGCACGACCGCAATCAGGCATCTTCGGGGGTCTTCTCAGCGAGAAGAACACCACTCAACAAACAGGTTCCACTTCAAGGCATAAGCGTGTCTCGTAGACGGTGCTCTCGCTGAAGTGATGGTGTTCACTACCTCTTGGGGTAGGTCACCTAGAACCTCCGCGTCCCATCCAGGGACCAGACATGGAGTTTCCAAAGGTCTGGATGCGGGTGACAAATGGTGCCTCATCTCTGAGTCAGTAGATCCTTCGTCAGAGGAATTGGCCAAGGAGGGGCTGTTGCAAGGAGCACTAGTTCGGGGAACCAGGTCCACGTGGGCCAATACGGCGCTACTAGCAAGACTTGCTCCTCGTCCTCCCGGACTTTGCACAGTGTCTGTGCGAGAAGGCTCACTGGATGAAACGCATACTTGCGTAGGTCCCGCGGCCAGCTGTGTGCCAGTGCGTCCGTGCCGAGAGTTCCCTCGGTCAGGGAGTAGAACAACTGGCAGTGAGAGGTCTCTGGAGAAGCAAACAGGTCTACCTGAGCGGCTCCGAACCATCTCCAAATCAGCTGGACCATCAGGGGATGGAGTCGCCATTCTCCCGGGAGCATTGCTTGAGATAGCTCGTCGGCCGTACGATTGAGCAGGCCTGGAATGTGAACGGCACGAAGTGACCTCAGAACCTTCTGACTCCAAAGGAGGAGGTGGCGAGCGAGTTGCGACATGCGACGGGAGTGTAGACCACCTTGTCGGTTGATGTACGCAACGGTCGCAGTGTTGTCCATTCGGACCAGCACATCCTTGCCTCATAAGAGACCTTTGAGACGGTTCAAGGCAAAGTGTACTGCTAGCAACTCTAGGTAATTGATGTGCCACTGCAGCCGCGGGCCCGTCCAAACCCCTGAGACTGCATGCACATTGTACGTGGCCCCCCAGTCGGTGGTGGAGGCATCCCTTTAAACCACAGCATGCCTGGAGATCTGCTCTAGGGGCACCCCTGCCCGGAGAAATGCAAGATCTGACCACGGAGTGAGGGTTTGGCGACAGGCCGGTGTAACTTGGACCCGGTGAGTGCCGCGCTTCCACGCCCAACTCGGGACTCAGCCATAAAGCCAGTGCTGGAGTGGTCTCATATGTAATAGGCGCGGAAGGATGGACACATGAAAGTACACGTCCTTCAGGTCGATTGCTGCCAACCAATATTGGGGACGGACGCACCCGAAAATGCGTTTCTGTGTCAACATTTTGAATGGTAGCCGATGAAGGGCCCGATTCAAAACTCGCAGATCCAAGATCGGTCGTAACCCACCGCCTTTTTTGGCCGTCCTAATATCGGCTGGAGGGACCGGCTCTATCGCGTCCTTCGGTAGGAGGACAGCGATCTCTTCCCGCAGGACAGGGGCATCGGACGCTTTCACTGTAGTGAAGGGGACACCGCAGAGCTTGGGGGGATGCCGGGTGATCTGAATCGCATAGCCGAGGCTGATGGTTCGCAGAAGCCAGCGAGACGGGCTGGGTAGCGCTGACCAGGCGCTTAAAAACCGTACAAGCGGGACCAGCGGAACCACAGCCGTACCCGCAGAGGGGCAGCGAGGTGGAACCAATTCGGGCGGCTTGTGACCCCGAGACTTGCTGGGCCAAGTTCTTGACTGCATCGCCGAAGAGGCCGGTCTGGGACACTCCTGGAACACTAATGTGGACATCGCACGACCCAGCGAACTCGCGGTGACCTTCGCCGCTCGGAGCGCGAGGTAAGTGGCGGTTCGGAGTTCCTTTAGAACTTCTGGGTCATGACCACCCTCCTGCAGGTCCTTCAGTGCCTTAGCCTGGTGCACCTGCAGTAACGCCATGGCGTGTAAGGCGGAGGCAGCTTCCCCGCAAGCCGTATAGGCACTGCCGGTCAGACCAGACGAGTGCCTACAGGCCCGGGAAGGAAGCACCGGGTCTACACGCCAGGAGGAGGCGGACTTAGGACACAATTGCATCGCTACCGCCCGCTCCACCAGCGGGATTCCCGAATACTCCTTCGCTGCACCGCCATCGAGGGTGGTGAGGGAGGAGGAGCCCACCGGCCGGTTTCTGGCAGTAAAGGGTGCCGTCCATGACCTGATGAGCTCGTCATGCACTTCCGGAAAGAAAGACACTGGGGTGGGGCACTGAGAACCAGTGCGCGCCACCCCGAGAAACCAATCATCCAGCCGCGAGGGCTCGGGACGCGGTGGAGGATTCCACTCGAGCCCTACCCTCTTGGCGGCCCGGGAAAGCATAGCTGACATTTCGGGGTCCGACTCAGGCCTTGACACCATCCTAGAGGGCGGCAGCACAGCCGAATCTTCGTCCGACAGCTCACCCTCCGATGCTCCCTCCTCCCACCTGCTGCCTTCTTATACTCAAGCAGTGATCAACGGCAGCTGGATGCAATAATTGCAATGCCAATGTGCATTGGCTCGTTTAGTTTACACTCGAAGTAGATTGGTCTATCGATGCGATATCCCATATTCGTCGGTCACCGACGTGGCGTCGAGAGTGACCGACTGAAAGGGAACTGTTTTTGTGTTGCCCAATTTTTATGTATACTTTATTTAAAATAATAATAATAATAATAATTACTATTGGATGCAGATCCATGATGGGCAGCAACTCTGTAAATATATATATTATAGAGTTGAAGATATATTAAAAGATATTAGAGCATTAGGTATATGTGTGTGTGTGTCTGTGTATGGGGGGAGGGAGGGAATAATTTTGTTAGTATCTTGATTGTTTTCATAGGTGATAAGGATCTAATCCAGGAAGTACTATTTGATGCAGTGGTCACAGCACCACTGGAAGCATACTGGACCAGTCTCGCTCTCAATAAATCTGAGTAAGAGCTGTACATATTTTCTTAATACAATACAATTTTTCCTCACAATGTAATATATTGTCTGTCTTCTGAAGCAACTATTCTTTTCAAATAAATATTAACCAAGCAGCTACTGTTTTTCTGTAGCCTTTTCTCAGCCTTTTGTAAAATCTTGCCAATAAAGTGTGTAATGCCTTCTTTACAGAATTCAATTAGTTCCCCATTTGTGAAATATATAGAGAAGTCAAATGGGTTGTGAATACCATTTCATGTTGACTTCAACTATATAATTTTAATTCAAGAATTCTTTCTTGTACAGTTCATTATTCATTATGTGTTTCTGTGGTTCTCTTTGTCCTGGTAGGAATTCTGATAAAGGGGTGGAGATATCTTACCTCGGCACTCGAACCGGACTGTCACGCATCAACCTTTTTGTGATGCCAGACCAACTGACCAATCAGTTAGCAATTTATATCTTCCATGACAGAGTTCATATTGTAGTCTAAATTCTGTAGAACAATAGCAACTAATGTGTAATAAATGTTTTGCAAGCGACTGTAAATGCCAGTGTTGGTGTAGTAATGAATGAAAAGCAACAATATTGTTAACTTGACTAAACTTTTTTCTTCTTGTTTTCAGTAGTGTAAGATTGCCTCTGCTGGGGTCAAACTAGTGTAGCTTTTTCAGTAACAAGCTATTTTTACAACAATGGCCTCCCTTTCATATGTAATGTTGGAAATTCTGATTCATTCTAATGAAACCATTTAATTCCAAATGATCCTCTCCATATGTGTAATGTTAGTATAAATTAGAAATGTATGAAATTTTATAAATATATATAAAAATTAGGTAACACTTTATTTTAGAGTCTCTAATAGTTTTTATTAGCGTGCATATTAATAGAATATTAGCCATTTATTAGTACTAATTAAGCACGTTAATGCCTTATTCTACATGACCTTATTCAACATCCCTAATCCTATCCAATACCTAAACATAACAACTACCTTACTAACTGGGATTTATTGAGGGGAAAGTCATAGTTAATAGTGAATACATGTTCCCTATTCTAAAGTCTTACCAACTTCAGCTGTATTTAATGTAAATGCATCTGTCCGATTTTTATGTTATTTGCTTTTGAAAATGAAATTAATTCAAAAACCATCGTTTTTATCCCAGATAACTACAGCTATTATTAAATTATATCATCTGCTGTATTGTGAACTATAAAATCAGATTCCTGGTGCTTCCAATTTGCTGCATAGGTAGCTGGCACTATGGAAACTCTAATCTTGGGTGATCTCTGAAGCTGTTTAACATTTCATCAGTGCAGATGATGTTCGACAATCCACTCCATATTGAGTGGTATAACTGTGAGTTATCAGTTGTGCTACAACTATATGCAGCTCCTCCTTATCTCCTGTGAGGGGAAGGTTATGTCTATGTTAAAAGTTTAATGGCTTTCCAGTCACTTTGATACTTTGTAAGTAGTTGGTGCTAAGGGCATCATATGCCTACCACACTGTGCCACAGCCAACACATGAAACAGTATGTTCTAGTCACCAGGGTAATTAGAAGCACCAAGGAATTAACCCTGTGCCAATGCTTGTTCTTTGGAGGGCTAACATTCTGCCCTGCAGATTTTAGCTTAATCTCTAATCAATTACATATGAACCTTGAAAACAACTTTATAAAATTACTTGAAAACAACAGCCAGGGGCATAGGTGTATGAAGCCCTCAAGAAGCAGGGTAAGATACCTTTGTTCTTGGTGGAATGACCTTTGACACTGTCACAGTGTGTTGGAAGAAGGGCATTACCAGAAGAGATATAATCTCTAACAGTCTATCACACAACCATAAAGTGACGAGACAGAACACAAACCAAAGACACAGAGGGCTAGAAATACACTGGGTAATCATCTCAAAACCTGGAAGGAGGAGCTATGGTGGAGGCCTTGGAGGTGGAACCAGGGATTCAAGCTCTGATGACGCCGGCAATGGAGACCCAAGCAGACACAGAGCCTGTTTGACACAGAGAATCCCATAGCAGTAGGCTCCTGTAACCGAGGTGAAGACGTGGTTCTGGAAGATCACAGCGGAGCCAGAGTGTCTGAGGATATGGGTAAACCTGGAGGGAAGGAGGAACATGACATAGCAAGTAGGATGGAGGTGAAGCCAGAGGAGTGGAATCCTGAGGAGGCGGGTGGTCAATGACTGACCAAGGTGGAGCTGGAGGGAAGAGGGATCCCGGTGGAGCCAGTGGGATAATAGGCCACATTGGAGATTGGGGAGCTGGGAGCCAAGGTGGAGTCAATGGGTCGCAGGTCTGAGGTGGGGTCAAGCATCCAGTGGCTGGAGGCAGAGACATGGGATCCTCATTCCTGCGTGGCGCTTGAGACTGGAAAACCCAAAACAAACCCAGGCTGATGGCAGGCTGAGGGGATGACAGGTGGCAGCGGAGTTAAGTGCTTTGCAGGCATAGAAGGTGAAGGATGGATGCTTGTCTAAAGAAGTGCCAGAGGGATAAGGAAGATTGGCGGAGCATGTAGAGTAACAGTCCATGGTGGAGATGACGGGACTTGAGGCTGTTTAGAGCTGGATGGAACCAGCGAAGACGCAGAAGGTTTATGGCTGGACGGAGGAGAGACAGGAAACCAGCTGGGAAACAGATGATTTGGGGCTGGAGAGAAACAGTAAATACAGAATGCAAGGGCTGGATGAAGCCAGTGAAGAAGACACACTCTGTGTCTGTGATGGGCTGAGGGATACAATGAGTGTTGTGCGGTGATGATGACTGGAAAACATGTGTTTAGCTGTGTATTTACTGAATGAGCACTGAACTGCACAACAAAAGCAGATTGCCAATTAGGAAAGAGAAAAAAAAAACTGCCGTCACAGAACCTTTAGTGCTGCCACTGCCCCCACCAATTGATTCAAACTGGTGACGTGCATACAAGTATGGTGACCCATACTCAGAATTCGTGCTCTGCATTTAATCCATCCACAGTGCACACACACAGCAGTGAACACACACACCTGGAGCAGTGGGCAGCCATTTATGGTGTGGCACCCAGGGAGCAGTTGAAGGTTCGGTGCCTTGCTCAAGGGCACATAGGTCATGGTATTGCCAGCCCAAGACTCAAACCCACAACCTTAGGATTAAGAGTCAAACTCTCTAACCACTAGGCCATGACTTCCCACTCGCTAGTTGAGTTGATTGCCGCACTATCGGATCTTCCTGGTACTGACTGCAGAGCGTTGCCTAGTTGTTGAGTGGAGCATTGCCTGTTTATTATTATTATTATTTTTGTCTGACCATTTAAACTTAGAATTCTTAATGTCTGTGATTTGTTGAAACTGAAAGACCAATACTACTGTGCTTCCTTTAAGGTTTTTTTTTTTTTACAAACTTTCTTCCCCATGAACTAATAATGTGATACCACATCAAAAGATCTGGTTGAAGTGTGAATTGGTTCATAATTGTTTTATGAAAAATTGATATTCTTTTAACAATTAATTCCTTTTAAGCTTTCCTTTGAAAAACGGCAATCTATTGTTGATGCTTAGACCTTTAGAATGATATATAGTTTATCAAGATTAGTTTTGTCTCTTTTCATTTAATCTATTCTCAATCATTGACATGTGCAAACAAAGAGCATTCAGTGCGCTGGCATCTGGGTACAGGTTATTAACAGGTTAAAATTGTCCAGGGGCTGCGTTTCTCCCTCTCTCCACCAGAGGTCACTCCATCTCCAGTTCTCTCTGACTCCATTCCCCAAACTCCATAAACCTGTTCACTCATTCAGTCATTATACTCACCCTCAGCTGTTTCCCAGTGTCACAGACTATATATTCTCATCGCACCACTCTGCCTGGCTTAATTAATTGTAAATTGATATGTGCATTCTAGTTGTTTGATCTGTTTCTGTTTCTGTTTTGCCTCGTGTAGTTTTTTTTTTAACATTTTTTTATTTATTTTTATAAACCTGCATTTGGACCCAGACCCCTGTTTATACAGAGTTTTCCATTACCGACCATTACAAAATTCAACCAGCAAACATGGGTCCAGCAGGGAAGTTTCTCAACATCTGCCAAGGAAACCCGAGCATTGAGGATTATGCCAGGGACTTCACGGGAGTAGCTCGCCAGTTGGCCAAGGAGAAGACCTGTCTCAGTCCCTGATGCCATACTTGGTCCCCGAGGAGTCACTGGAGGACTACTGGAGTGCCCACTTTCCATCCTTCCAAGGTGGGGGTGCATGCTCACAATGGTCCCAAGATGATGGTGCTCGTTGATGTTCCCTCCGAGGAGGTGGGGTTTGCTTCTGGCCTTCCTGAAGTGGTGGAACCCGCTGATGATCCCTCTGATGCGGTGGGACTTGCTTCTGGCCTTTACGAAGCGGCGGAGCCCGCTGATGTTCCCTCTGAGGCAGCGGGGCTCACTTCCGGCCTTCCTGAAGTGGCAGAACCCACTGGTGTTTGCGGAGCTTGTTTCAGGCCTTCCCGAAGCAGCTGAGCCTGCTCACAGTTCCCCTGAGATGGCTGTGGCAGCTCCACACACACCGCTGTGGCGGCCACTGGTTCTGCCCTGGGTACCCACCCTGCTGGCTCTGCTTCAGTCCCCATGTCCCCCTCCAGCACACAGACATGGTTCCCCATCCTTCCTCCTACTCTGCCACTATTTTGCTATCCGCCTGGTCAGGTGCTTGGGAACATCTGGAAGGCGTTCCTTGGTGAGGGGGTTCTCTTATGAGTCCGGGCCCTGCGTTTCTCCCTCTCTCCACCAGAAGTCACTATCTCCAGTCCTCCCAGACTGAGGTAATTGAGGTAATCCAGTGAAGGCAAGCAGCCATCCGGTCCTGCAGCCATTCTCGGTGATGGTCACAGACCTGCTAGTCAGACTGACGGTACAAAGCGGTGAAGGGGAGGGATGGGGGGTGAATGCATATCTGTATATATGTACGTATGTGTGTGTGTGTGTATGCAAGTGTTTGTGTATTTGTAGGCCTGGAGAGCTGGCATTCCAATCTAAGTGCCTCAGGCCGCAGATTGTGATAGCGTCATAGCAAGATGCCATGGTCAGGTCCTAGACAGAGTCAACAATCAGCAGGTTTCTGTGTAAGTCGGCGAGGAACGTAAGAGCGTCTAGCTGCTGTGCTCTGCCAGGGGAGTTGATGTAGTTCCAGCAGCGGCCTTGGATGAGGCCAGTGCTGGTAGAGGGGAGCCGAAAGAAGATAAGATTGCGATTGTTTGGTCGAGTAGCTGCATTCCAATTACACGGTCACTCTCTTTGTCCATTCTGGTCTCCAAATCCATACATTTTCCTTTCCAAAGCCGTGAGCTTCTCCGTGATGGTAACCATATTGCGGTTAATAGTCTCAGTCTCAGTGCTGACCACTCTGCCCACTGCTTCAGTCATGACGGGCAGCCTTGTAAGGCTTTGGACAGCTGTTCCCATTTTCTGAATTTTTTGATAACCCAGGGCAGCACCTAATCCAATCAGCAGAAGACCTGTTATCATGGTTCCGAATAGGTAGATGTCTTCAATGTCCTCCATGGAAAGAGCCGCCAGACACACGACCCGTCATCTCTCCCACACGTCCATCGTGTAGCCAGCTGCGAATGTCCGGCAGGGTAGTCAGGTTCCCCCTAACCCAAGCTTCTCGTCGAGAAGATGGTGTCAATTGCGTTGAGAGACCAGTTGATCAAATCCATGATTTTCCATGATTCAGTTTGGAGAGCAGTGCAGAGAGAGCCTCTCAGAAGTATTAAACAATAGACGAGACGAGAGAACAAGCAGGGAAGGCAAGGGGAGGAGAGGGAGAGAAATGCAATCTGCCTTCGTAATCGTTGACATGATTAATTTCATTAAGTTGTTCTTTTTCTTTCAACACCATCTGATGTTCGTTCATGTTTATTTTATTTTTTTATAACTAGTACCAAAGTGGAATACAAGATCTAGTCACACACCTCTTGAACTGAGGTGTAACAGCGAATGCCACAATAAAGAGCATCAAATGCACAAATTCAAATAAAGAGGGGTCTGCTGGAGAACAGCCCTGAAAAGGTGATAGTGCCATAATGTTCATCAAAGAACTATGCTGCTGTGATACAAGTGTTCATGGTTAGTTGGGTTTCATTTTTTAGAATTCTGGAGTACCAGGCAGTCCAAATGTGTAACAAACTGATCTCTGTTGTTACACGCCAGCTTTATCAAAAAATAATGGATAAATCATCCAGATAATTCAGAATGTTAACATTGCTCAGCCGAGCTAGAGCAGCATGTGTGCATCTTGTGAAATTACAGACATCTAAGGACAAGCCGAAGGGAACTGAAACTTGAACTGAAATGTTGTATTTTCTAACATAAGATATGAATGTTTTAACATTTTTTTTATTATAATTTTGAATGGAGATGTCAACAGTGTACTAACCAAGGCCCTTAAGTCCAAAATGGACTGAAGCAGTACATGCTGTTTTGGTGACATATCACCAGAAAATAATATAGCTTGAATTGGCTTGAATTATGTTCATTTTAGGCTTCAGTGGGTCACTCCTGGAAAGGAGTTCTCAAAGTGTCAGCATCTAATAAAGCACTGATATGACTGACATAAAACTGATAAAACTGAACTTTTTATTTATAGTTAAGTAGTAGCTTGTCTTGTCTCTTTTTTAGTAGTTATAGCAGTAGTAATAGTAGTATTGTAGATAGACAAACTATATACCATAGTAGCTTCCCCAACACTGGCTACAAAACAAACTGCGTTTTTTAGTAATCTGTGTCACACTACAAAGGACACTACAATAAGTGTTACCCAAACGTGAACCTAGATTTATCTTCCAGAATTTCCAATATTATTAGCCTAATATCCATTGAATAACATGTTGTAATAATGAGTATTGTGTGTGTTGTGTGTTGTAAGAGACTTCCTGACTGGAGAGGATAAGGAGGTGGTGTTCAGTGCTGACCATTTTCCTTTGTGGTACAAACGGGCTGCTGAACAGGTGCCTGGAACCTTTATCTACTCCCTTCCTTTTAGCACAGGTGATTATATACACACGAAATACCCAGTTTCATTACAGCAGTCATATATTTATGCATTACACCATGATTGAACCAGGCACAATGCAAGTCATTCCTTTGTCTATACTCAATGTGAACCTGCTGTCACAAGATATTTCACGTTTAAAGAAACATTTTAATCAAAAATCAAAGTCGTCATTCACTCACCCTCATTTTTGACCCCTCCCTACTGCTAGTGTGTTCTGGTTAAAAATAACACAGATTTACATGGAAAAGATGGGAACATCCATTTATTTATTTATTTTTTGTTTTTGTTTTTTAACCAGTGGTGGACGAAGTACACAGATCACGTACTTGAGTAAAAGTACAGATACGTATATTAAAATATTACTCCAGTAAAAGTAAAAGTACTCCTTTTTCAATTTTACTCAAGTGAAAGTACAAAAGTACTCAATTTTTTATGTACTTAAGTAAAATAGTACTGAAAGATAGATGTTTGCAATTTTAATTAAATTTTATATTAGCACATATTTTTTTTATAATCCTACTCTTCAAAATACCTGGGATTTTTTCCAAAATAACCACTATATGGAGTCAAGATATATTTTTGTTGTTGATATGGACTACGTTGACGAGAGTAATGTTCACTGTGAAGCTTACACTGCGATGTACATGAGAGAAAGCAGAGTTGACCGTCAGATTTTCACCAGTAAGAACAAAGTATTTTAAAGTTTGTTGTTTTACAGAACATCACAGTTATATATGACATGATAATAAGGCCTGAAGTTAGGAAGAACATTTTAAGGAAAATATAATTATATTTTCATAACGATTTTTTCCTTCTCAAACCTTGTCTTGTCTATTGTGTAAAAACACCCCTGGCCAAACGATGTGCATCTCTTCCCACTTGGATAATTACTGTAGTTACCATGTTCTGAACATCACATCCTTTCTTTTCTCCCCAGATGTTATCTATATACAGTCGTGGCCAAAAGTTTTGAGAATTACATAAATATTAGTTTTCAAAATGTCTGCTGCTAAACTGATTTTAGATCTTTGTTTCAGTTGTTTTTGTGATGTACTGAAATATAATTACAAGCACTTCATACGTTTCAAAGACTTTTATCGACAATGACATGACATTTATGCAAAGAGTAAGTATTTGCAGTGTTGACCCTTCTTTTTCAGGACCTCTGCAATTCGACTGGGCATGCTCTCAATCAACTTCTGGGCCAAATCCTGACTGATAGCAACCCATTCTTTCATAATCACTTCTTGGAGTTTGTCAGAATTAGTGGGGGTTTTTTGTCCACCCGCCTCTTGAGGATTGACCACAAGTTCTCAATGGGATTAAGATCTGGGGAGTTTCCAGGCCATGGACCCAAAATTTCAACATTCTGGTCCCCGAGCCACTTAGTTATCACTTTTGCCTTATGGCACGGTGCTCCATCGTGCTGGAAAATGCATTGTTCTTCACCAAACTGTTGTTGGATTGTTGGAAGAAGTTGCTGTTGGAGGGTGTTTTGGTACCATTCTTTATTCATGGCTGTGTTTTTGGGCAGAATTGTGAGTGAGCCCACTCCCTTGGATGAGAAGCAACCCCACACATGAATGGTGTCAGGATGCTTTACTGTTGGCATGACACAGGACTGATGGTAGCGCTCACCTTTTCTTCTCCGGACAAGCCTTTTTCCAGATGCCCCAAACAATCGGAAAGGGGCTTCATCGGAGAATATGACTTTGCCCCAGTCCTCAGCAGTCCATTCACTATACTTTCTGCAGAAGATCAATCTGTCCCTGATGTTTTTTTTTTGGAGAGAAGTGGCTTCTTTGCTGCCCTTCTTGACACCAGGCCATCTTCCAAAAGTCTTCGCCTCACTGTGCGTGCAGATGCGCTCACACCTGCCTGCTGCCATTCCTGAGCAAGCTCTGCACTGGTGGCACTCCGATCCCGCAGCTGAATCCTCTTTAGGAGACAATCCTGGCGCTAGCTGGACTTTCTTGGACGCCCTGAAGCCTTCTTTACAAGAATTGAACCTCTTTCCTTGAAGTTCTTGATGATCCTATAAATTGTTGATTTAGGTGCAATATTAGTAGCCACAATATCCTTGCCTTTGAAGCCCTTTTTATGCAACGCAATGATGGCTGCACGCGTTTCTTTGCAGGTCACCATGGTTAACAATGGAAGAACAATGATTTCAAGCATCACCCTCCTTTTAACATGTCAAGTCTAACCCAATCAGCCTGACATAATGATCTCCAGCCTTGTGCTCGTCAACATTCTCACCTGAGTTAACAAGACGATTACTGAAATGATCTCAGCAGGTCCTTTAATGACAGCAATGAAATGCAGTGGAAAGGTTTTTTTGGGATTAAGTTAATTTTCATGGCAAAGAAGGACTATGCAATTCATCTGATCACTCTTCATAACATTCTGGAGTATATGCAAATTGCTATTATAAAAACTTAAGCAGCAACTTTTCCAATTTCCAGTATTTATGTAATTCTCAAAACTTTTGGCCATGACTGTATATATATATATATATATATATATATATATATATAGGTGGTTGAATAAAATATTTGGACATTATTTATAAAAATTACCTCAACTTAGCACCAGCAAGCTTGTTAGCTAGTCAGTCAGCATCAGCAAACAATATTTACTTATTTTCGGTACGGTTATGAATAAATATTCATGTCTGTCTACTCGTCTAGTTAATCCAAACAATATAACGTTACTGTTGATAAACAATATAAAAACAGATGTCACATAGGACATGATATCATTTTAATAAAACTGTTAATATTACCGCAGCGGGGAATTTGAACATGCATGAGTTATTTTATTTAATCAGTGTTAGTTTAATGGTTTTTTTTTTTTTTTTTTTTTCCTAAAACAAAGAGATGATTGATGTGTCTGCATCGTCTGCACTCAAACATTTCAGTGGGCTTAAATAGATCACTCTTTACAGCGGATTTAGTTCCCAAACAACTGACAATTTTGACCTAAATATGATTTTCAGTTACAATAATTAATCCTAAATTTCAACATTAATAACTTACTTTTAGCAACATCCAGGGTAGTAGCTGGGGTTTGCGAGGTCCCGCTGAAGGTTGTACCAGTGGGCCCTGTTTGAAATGGTTTAATTTGTATGTTCGTTCATTTTTATTTATTTGTGCTATTTACACAATGTTTAAGGGTTTTTTTTTCCAAGTTTGTAGGTGTCAAGGTACAGAAACCGAATAATTAAATGTAAAATAGCACTGGATAGTCTTCAATGTAAAAATGAAATATACAATCAAATCAAAATTTATTCAGACACCTTCAACATCTCTCACATTATTACAGTTTATTTGCTATCACTTGTAAAATGGTTATAAAATATGACAAGAACTTAGAGTTAAACTGTGTCAGAACAAATTAGTCTTGATAATGTCATAACTTTGATAGAAATTTATTTAATGGATTACAATCAACCAAAACTACAGACAACTGTTACAATATTTACACAACTATCAATACTTTGTTGACCAATTACCGAGCAATGCTTCATTTTGTTCAGACTGTGGTGTGAAAAGGTTGCATTAGCAATTCAGAAAAAAAAAAAAAACATTAGCAATGCATGGTGCTTTATAAGGTGCTGAATAATTTTTGGTCCCAATTTTATATATAGATAGAGAGATAAAAACATTATATCTATCTATTTCACTAGTAGTTCACTGTATGAATATTCTTTGGGTATAATATGTCACAGTTTGCTAATACTCACTTACATAAATGCATTAGTGTCCTGTACCTACTAGTAAAATATACATATCAAAAATTATATCTGGAGTCTGAATAGTTTTTGGTTTGACTGTGCATACATTTTTGTTAAGACTACAAAGTAATGCAGTCAAGAGCAGTGAGTGAATTTTCTTTCATTTTCTTGGATTAACATTACAGCAGCTAGTAGCTAAATTAGGCGCGGTCCCTTTAAGAGACGATGAACGCATCTTTTTCCTCAACGGTTTACTTTCACTTAAGAAATAACTGACAAATAACTGAAAAAAAAAACTGATTTTTCGAGCATACTTTCCAAGTCGGGTATTTTTGATATATTTTGTATGTATTTGTCGGCACAAGAGCAAAAAGAAGCAGTTTCGGTGTTCAAGTGTTTTGAGACGCCTTTCTCTGCGTGAGCCCTGAACACCAGAACACCGTGAGTACTGAATTGGGCTCTTTTACATCTTTTTGTTTGTTCAAACTGCGATTTGCATTTGTTCGTTCAGGTGGAGGAGGGAGTTCGAGGAGAACTTCGCAGAAGACAGCTCGGTTCGCACCGAACACAGCGCGCGAGTATCCAGCTACTCTGTTCAGCTTTTTTGTGTCTTGTGTTTGGGTGCTTTAATGTTTAAATCGACAAGTGGTAATTTAAAAACACGTGAAAATGATAAGCTTTCATGACGACGCGCAGCAGTGGCCCGTCAACTGTCCTGACTGGGCATCTCCCGGTTCTTACTTCTGGAGACTCGCACTAAACGGTTCATTTGAACCAGTGAGTGGTCGACTCCAGACAGCTGCAGTCGGATCATTCTAATTCGTAAACGAATCGTTTGGTGCGATTTGCGATCCGATTTAAAAGTTTATTTTGAAAAGACTCGTTCATGATGAATCAGACACTGCTTCTGCGTGTCGGAGCACGTGATATATTATAAGGAGTAACGATATGTTTTATGAAATGTAGTGAAGTTAAAAGTACGATCTTATGCTTTGTAATGTAGTGAAGTAAAAGTAAAAGTTACTTAAAATAAAACTACTCCAGTAAAGTACAGATATTTGAAAAATGTACTTAAGTACAGTAACGAAGTAAAGCTACTCCGTTACTGTCCACCACTGTTTTTAGCATAGGACCACAACGGTTCTTCAGTTATTTTCTTTGGATGATGAGCTAAAATAATCTACTTCAAAGACAGTAGAAATCATGTTCTCATGAAAGTATTTAGGATAATGTAACTGTTTTAAATAAGAGACTAGTTCAGACCAATGTGTAAAAAACATTTAATACAGAACAAAAAAGCCAAAGACAGAGATTCCAGGATTCATGTGAATCATATTCTAAGAGACAAGGAAAATGAGACAAGGCCGTGTTCAAACAAGAAATAATTGTATTTAGTCTTTACTGCATAAAAACCTGAATTCACAGCAGGGGGTGAGAGGTGTTTTTCTCAGTATGTCACAGTGAAGGTACCAGACTTTTACACTAGACTTTTAAAGCATGCAGACTTATTTTGGAACCCACAACAAACATAGACAACAAGTTTCATGGGGTAGTTCAGGGCTCTATAACTCATATATACTCAGGAACACTAGTCGGATCTCCATGCATAGTCAGATCTCTCCTGTGCACTCATTTACTGAATTTGCTTTATTACAGCATTTGTAGACTTAAGCACATTTCCGAATAACAGTGCTTTTTGGGGCAGATTATATTTTAAAGGGTTAAGTTCAGTTATTAGCCAATTCTTTACTCACCCTCAAGGAATCCTAGGTGTATATGACTTTCTTATTTCAGATGAATACAATTGGAGTTATATAAAAAAATTGTCAGTGGGCAGTTTTTCTGTTCAACAGTCCAAAGGAAATCCAATAATGCGTATGCATCCATAATAAAACATGCCTCACATGGTTCCAGGGGGTGAATAAAGGCCTCCTGTAGTTAATCAATATGTTTTTGTAAGTTATGATCAGTTTTTTCACACTTCCGCTAACTGTCATATGTGCAAGCCTGACATCAAGCATGGTCCATAAACACACACAAAGAAGAAGATCGATGAAAACAGGTATTTAATAATGCACAAGAGGGTAATACAAAGAAGGCAGGCAGGAGACAATGAAATCCTCAAATGACATTAATAATACTGGACAATGGAGCACAGGACATATTACACTTTTACTACTAAAGCAAATGAAGCTAATGAATGAGACACACCTGAACCAAATGACGCAATCATTTGAAAGAAACTAGGTCACAGTGAACACATGGTGAATGAAAACACAACAAAACAAAAAGGTCTGATAAATCTCCCCTCTCCCGGAAGGCACGACTTCATGCTACAGAGAAAAAGACTCAGGAGAAGGTCAAAGGAGTTGATGTGGGATGGTGACAGGGGATGGAGAAGGGCTGGCAGGAAGGTAGGAAGGCAGGTGGACAACCCAGTTGGAGGTTCGGCCGGAGGACGGTGAACAGAGTCCAGGGTGGAGACAACAGAAGGAGGAGCCATGGAGGAAACTAAAGGGACTTGGAGCAGGGGGAGCCAGGCAAGACAGATGTAGGAGCCATGGTGGAGGAAGCGCTGATGACTCCAGGGGGCCGACTGATGGTTGCGGAGCAGGTGGCGGTGGAGCCCAGGTGACACTGAGGATCCGGAGGGCCAAGGTGGAGCCGGAGGGAAGGAGGAGCCTGACAAAGCTGGAGTTCCGAGGCAGTGGATGGTCGATGACAAACCAAGATGGCGGATGGTCAACGACTGACCAAGGCTAAGCAAGAGAGATGAGGGAGCCTGGCTTCACAGGTGGACTGACAGGCCATGGCAGAGAAGAGGGACCTAGGAGCCATGGTGGAGCCACTGGGTCAATGGGCCGAAGCAGAGTCCAGGACTCAGAAGCTGGAGGCGGAGAACAGGGGTCCTGCAGCCATGATGCCAATGGAGACAGGCAGACCCATGGCGATTCCACAGCACAGATAGTGGGCTAAGGGTGAGCAGAGGGGCTGCCAGGAGACAGCAGTGGAGATGGTGAGGACTGGTGCAGAGGTGGTGGGAGAGGGAGGCTGGGTGGGTTGTTGATCAGGGGGCTTAGGAGTGGTGTGTGCTGCCCACACACACCACAATGCCACTCCCAGCACTGGGAGGGCCAGCAATAGGGGAATGACTTCTGTGGTTGCATCAAGACATGCAGACAGCTCAGGGCAGACAGATTGTTCACAAACTGCCTCCATAGCTAAAACAGGGCTGACAGAGTGTTCAAGAATGACAGTTCTGGGCAGGCAGATGACGATGATTCAGGGCAGATGGAAATTTCAGGACAGGCAGATGAGACACAGTCCACTGAGCTCGACTCACCCTCAACTACGGTGCAGTGGTTGTAGCTTCCCTCCATGCTCTCACTGTCCATTGTGCTCTCCCCCATGGAAAGCTATATAGACGGCTCTCGCACCTGGTCTGACGTCACACGCTCTGGGGCAATCCTCAGCTCTGTTGCTCCATTAGGTGATGGCTCATCAATGGTGGGTTCTGGCTCTCCATCAGCGATGGGCTCAGGTTCTTGCTCCGCTCAGCAGGGTGATGGTGGGCTGGGCTCTGGGTCCTTACATGTTCTGGATAGGGGCTGCTCTCCGACACCAAAACATGGCATCCCTCCAGTTCAGTCTGGTGTTGTCTGGCAGGTCCACGAGGCAATGGTAATTTGCCTTAGTCTGGAACAGGGACTTTATAGTCTTGACGTTTTGTGGAGAACTTCACCGGCCATTCCATTCTATTTTTTTCTTTTGGTTCGCTATTCTGTCACCAAGCATGGTCCATAAAACGAAGTAGAAGATTGATGCAAACAGATTTTTAATAATCCAAAAGAGGGTAATACCCAGAAGAAAGGCAGGAGACAAACGTAATCCACAAGTGACATCAATAATACCTGGATGAGGGAGCACAGGACAGACACTTTAAATACTAAAGCAAATGAAGCTAATGAATGTGACACGCCTGAACCAATTGACATAATTAACAGGAGACAGAAACTAGGTCACAGTGAAAACATGGGGAATGAAAACACAAGAAAACAGGTCCATATAGGTCTGACAAAGCTGATCCTAGATGATGTAGGACGAATGCGTAGCACACCCGCTGGTGATTAGTAACGAATGCGTAAGCGCAGAGTAGAGACAGCAAAACTAAAAGTTTGTAACGAATTAGAAGCACAAAACGGATTTGTAAAGAAAAATGTTGGAGGATTTCAGTATAAACCAAGAGGAGATTGGTTTTCTTTTGATAAAGGAAGGAAACTTAGCTTCCTTTGTTCCTTTAAACAAATTTGTGAGTAGCATATCTTTACCGCATATGCACGATACGTACATCCTACGTCATCCATCCGAAATGGCTTGCATGAATGACAGTCAGTGGAAGTGAAAAAAATAAAAAGTATTTATAACATTTTAAATATGGATATTTTTCTTTCAAAAATGCATTGATTCAGTGATTCATTGTCTTTATAATTGTTTTTATTTTTATCACTGAAATAAATATTATTTAATGGACAGATCATTTTAGATAGGACTCCATCTCCTCTCCCTTAAAACAAGCTTACTGCGCTGCAGAATTATTGGAGTAACGATGATTGATATTGCATTTTCTTAGAATGATTTGTTAGGAACAAACAATGGATTATTTTCCATTCATCCAAACTGAACACTGTGAAAATTCAGTAAAATTACAGAATATTCATGGATGCTAATTACTAGTGTTACAGCATTTTGTTCTTTAATAGGCTAGTTCTGCAGTTTATCAAAATGAAATGGCACTTTATCCACCTTTTCCCAAATTCGTCTACCGTCTTTTAAATTATGGATAAGATTTCTGATTTGAGGAGCTTCGACTCAAAAAGACTGCAATAAACAATTATGTCAAATAATAATGTTGCAAATACTCCTTATCCATTTTACTGAATGAACTGTAAATGTTCTGTCAGGAAAATAATATAGTGCTTGGTATTTTAATTTGATTTTGTGATCACAAGAATATCTGTGTCTCTTTTCAGTTTGGTGTGTTCTGTCTCCTTATTTTCTTTTTCGCTTTTCTGTGGAAAAGACAACACATACTGCACTCTTGTGGTAGCAGTATGAAATGTTCACTGGAATGCACTTGTATTCCCAAATTCTCATTCAGAAAGTTTCTTTCTTTTCTTATGTCTTTTTTTTCTTCTTTTTTGAATGTTTCTGAAGTATGGAAATATATGTAAACTGTCAAAGTGACAAGGCTTTTAAAAAATCCATTAGTGTTCCATATAAAAATTTCAATTTAAGCTACATTCACATGGTACTGTACATTATAGACTTACAGATATTACTGCAATAATATTTAACATTAGGTGGTTGATGTGGTTAATGTTAAAATGTGGGAAAATTGAGTCAGAGTTTAAGATCAGTAGAAAACAAAAACACACAGTTCCACATTAAAACAGAAAGTGCTGGCCTGGTCTCCTCTATACTATTTGTTTTAAATGACCTGTATCTTTGTGTTTCAGGCTCTGAGAATAAGAGTGTGGTTTTGGCCAGCAGCGCCATTCATTTGTTGGATGAGAGAGAGTCGCCCATTGCTGCAGGTACCGCATTTGTCCTTTAACCTATATTTTACCTTTATTTTACAAAATCTTGTGTTTTTGTTGTTACTTCTGTGCACTGAAGGTGTTTATGCTTGAGAGTGATTGTGAGATGGAGAACTAAAGACATAATCCATGTGAGCCAAAAATCACGCTAGACAAACAGTAGGAATGGATGAAAGGAAATAGAATAACACAGAGAGAAAATTTGAAAGTGTCTGCTTGAAACTAAGCCTGAAGGAGCACACACACGCACGCACATGCACACACACACATAAACACACACATACCCTCATGCACAAATGATTCATGTTATAACTGACAGAGAAATGAAGTAGAACAGACAGATTTTCATCTACTGCGTATGATTCATTGTTTTGCTGGAGTGTACATAGACACAACTAAAATCAAGTTCTATACAGTATTTCATGTTGTTTATTTTATAGATTTTAAATTGTATGTATCCTTTACATCTTTTATTTTTATGCTTTATTGCTAGTCATTAATGAACATATAGTTAACAACAGTTTTTTAATACAAACACATACACATATACCAGAGATATGACAAATTGAGCTTTCTAGCTCAATGAATGTTGGTTGATTTGATCTGAAAATAATAATTATTATATATATATATATATATATATATATATATATATATATATATATATATATATGTGTGCTGCAATGCACTTGAGAAACTGAGCAGTATCACACCTGCAGCAGTGTATGAACATTATTAATATATATGTATATATATATATTTTTTTTTAATAATGTTCATACACTGCTTCAGATGTGATACTGCTCAGTTTCTCAAGCGCATTGCAGCACACACTAATGCAGCCTGACATACTGATGACAGATCTCTCTTGTGTAACTGGGGCATGTGTGTCCTTGATGTGTTTTAAAGGCTAGTTTACAGGATTTCTTCCTGTAATCACAACTTGAATGTGATTTGTGCTTGATGACAGCCGTAGCATTACACTAAAATAAAAATTCACTTGTTCCAGTGTGTAAGAATGTGATACTTTCCCTGTGGTTAAAAAAAAAAAATAATAATATATATATATATATATATATATATATATATATATAATGCACTTCTAGTGTGGCCGATGTATTTTTGATAATATTAATATTCAGTGTACTTTCTAAAACACTTTTAACTTAAAGACTGCTTGATGATCATTACAGAAAGAAATAAAGAAAGAAAGATTTAGCACTGTCATTTAAAATAATTCGAGATTTTTTGCATGTATTGCAAGTTCTACTTCACAGGACGTGTAAACATTAACATTGTACAATATATTACTTGGTTGGGTGCTCTGATGTTACATAACGTACATAGATCATTTCTGACAGATAAACCCTTCATATGCATGTTTACATAATCTCTCATAATCTCCATCATAAGACATCTGTATCACTATTTCCTTCTTGTCGTCTCATTTCTGTAGAGCTCCAAATCTCTTAATCCACTGTTTGTATCTGTATACAATCAGATTCTGTATATTCACAGGGATGCTTATATAACGGAGCACACTGATAAGGATGTGTCTGATGTAATTATGGAGTGATAGAAATAGTCCTTTCATCATAATTTATCATATTTTTATCTTAAATTATGCAATAGACTGTAAATTAAAAACCTTTTAAAAAGAATAGTTTGTCAGAATGTAAAAATTGCTTGTTAATGGCTGTCTGTAAATTCTGTGTGATTGTGTAATTTCTGTGTCAAGAGCGGAAGCGCAATAATTGTATTAGCATTAGGCAGTCACACAACTTTTTTCCACCTGTTTAACAAGAGGAAACAGGTAAAACAGGATGGATTGAAACACATACGCTGATATGTTCACTTAAATCTCTGGCCTAACTAAAGCTCAATGGGAATTAATGTTGCTTTATCCATAGAGCTGCAATAGTGTTAACAGCAGGAGGGAAGTCTCCCCTCAGTTTTTAGTCTTATAATTTGAAAAGTTATAATAGATACCAGAGACTGTACAAGGGACAAGAGACAGACCACATATAGAAAAATGAATAGGCAAAATTTGCACCACTCAGTATGTTCAGTTGATTTAAGGGGTACACTTGAAACATGAAATCTAGTCACGCTGCACACAATTTAAAGATTTTTGTTGTTGTTGTTGATGGGCATTTGCAGTACAAATCAGGAACTTTGTATACATTACATTTACATTTATACATTTAGCTGACGCTTTTATCCAAAGCGACTTACAATTGCCACATATGTCAGAGGTCACACACCTCTGGAGCAACTAGGGGTTAAGTGTCTTGCTCAGGGACACATTGGTGTCTCACAGTGGATTCGAACCCGGGTCTCTCACACCAAACGCATGTGTCTTATCCACTGCGCTAGCACCACCCCAACTTTGTGCCTCAACTACAGTCATTCTCCTCCCCATTCTTTCCAATGATTTCACAAAGATTTGCAGAGTACTGAGAAAACAATAATAATTATAATAAAATAATGTAAAAAATAACAAAATTATTGAAATATGGATGAGATAGTATGGAAGTAAAATAATGACTTATGTCTTTGAAACAAAAAAGCATGCTGAATAGCACTAACTAAAAAATAATGCATTGAATTAACAGTACTTGCATTTTAATGCCTTGAATTTCCAGGGCTTGCATTGTTAGGTCCTGACATTTTATATAGTTGTTCATTTAAGCTGTGAATATTTCAATTGAAAATATTTCACACACCTTTTCATAATTAAAAAATCAATAATTCATATTCACGTTCCAGAATTCACTTCCAAAATATTAAATCGGTTAAAAAATACGATGTATAATATTCGACAGGCAAATTTCGGTCCATTTTATTTCGCTTTCCAAATTCGCTTCCACAAATTCAGTGGTTAAAATTCGGCAGATAATTCGGCCTTTCACATACGGGAGCTGCAGGAATAGCAGTAGAGCACAGAGGCATGATCTCCATCTGCTGTCAGTCGCTCACCAAGACCAAAGCAAAAGGTGGATTAAGTAATACAGTTACAAAAACTGATCTGCAGAAATTAAGAAAGCGCTAAGCAGAAGTTTTGATTATCGGGGCATGTGGAAAAGCTGATTGTGCGTATGTTTATTTCAACCTCTTTGCTGTTACCAAGTAAGCAGCATTCAAAGGAGATTATAATGGTGTTTTACCCAATGCTGAATTACAGAACTAACATTACATCTAAGGAAGACACATATTGCTTTCGGTTGTTTAGTTTCCGTAACTTTGTGTCATGGCTTTCGCATCGCTGAGCTGTAATAGCTACTGGGGATCCCCTCACGTCACACTCCAGGATTCCCCAATGACGAGTAACGCTTCTCAATCAATGAATACTGTGATATAAGACCTCAGATCTCAGAATACATTTTATTGATGATTATGCAAGCTATATACAGGCAAGCAAATTGGGTCAAAAAGAATCCAATGCGCTGCATTTTCTTTATAATTGATTTCCATTACCGCTGATCTATAAAGTCGACAGTCACACAAAGATATCAATACCATGATTAGTTTTAACAATATGAAACCAATTTATATTAACATAAAAAAATGAGTTAAAAACAATCTAGGTATATTCTGAAAATTTTAACTGAAGAAATTATTGACGTGCTACCGCACCCAAGGGACCGTCTGACAATTCCAATTCCAAAAACGTAAAGCAGCCTGCAGCAATTAGGCTATTGTACACTTAACTTTTAAACTGTCATCAAATCTTTTTTGCTTTTTTTTCTATTGTTTTACATGTTCTTGTTAAGAAACATGGGCATGTAAACATGATCGTGGGAAAGTCGGCTCCTTAGTCTGTTATCAAAAAGCCCGGCCGCGGAGAAAACGCGCTCTGACGGCACAGACGTTGTCGGGACTCACAAATAATGGTGTGCTAAGCGAATAAGTTTTGTGAAGCGCTTCGTGTTTTCGTTTCACCACTGAATGGGATCCTCATCTGGTGGAATACATAGCTCCAGCAGCCAAGAACTGTTCCCACTCGTCTCGGCTGGACTCTCTGTAATCATCGCTGGAGAACTGACTCAGCCTTTTTCCGACGAGTTGGCATTGCATCTTCTTCATCGTGGCGGCTGCATCCGCACCACTCGCATCAAGGAAAATGTTCTGCTAATGTTCAAAAAAAGTGTTTTTTTTCTTACTTCTCTCATGTTTTCATCGAGAAACCTGAGATGTTTGTGCCGAGGGTCTAGGGCAGACACGAGAAGAGGAGTTTTCACTGCATTCTCCAAGTTAGCGGTGTTTATTCGTTGCTTGTTCTTGAAATCGGTCACTTTCTGTGATGCTCCACGGCATATTTGAAGTAGAAGACCGCAGTTCTTAGGGGGCGTTCACATATCGCGTCTTTTGGATGCTCAAGTTCGTTATTTCCAATGTAGGCGAGCGGTATGCGCGCTCATAATGGAAGCGACGCGGTCGCGATGCGCATGCGGTGTGACGCGGTCCCGTTTTTTCCAGGCGCGTCCGCACAGCATCGAGTTAAAAACATCTCAACTTTCAGAATGCCACAAGCGCACCGCGGGTCATGTGTCAAGAACTAAACATTCAGCTTCATCCTTTCCCATAAACGTTGAAAGCTCAGCCAAGATGGAGGAACTGCTGATCATAGCTGTATATGGATTGCCATTTTGAAATAAATTTAGTAGCAGAGCTACTGAAAGCAATTTTTTTTTCTTTTGTGCTGCAAATCCATTTATCCTTTGCTGAAATTTCCGCGTCTTCATGGAGAGAACGCGTCATTGTTGCTTAGCCTCAGGAGCGCTTCTGCCCGAGCGCTTTGGAAAAAAGGAGAAAGCGGCGTGCATAGCCTTTTCCACGCGTTATTAGGCGAAATACGTGAATGGCCCCTTATTCATTCATTAATTATTTTTTAAATAAATTAAATAAATTATTTTATATATATAACATGCACTTTTTCTTGTTCCGTAACTTGCGTTCATATCCTCATCTGTCTAGATATAGTTTGCATCATCAGTAAGATGTGAGTTTTGTCTTTTAATCACTGTCACTGTTAGTGCGCTGAGCCACGTAATGTGTTTTCTTTTCTTTAACAGATTTCTGAGGGAAACCGCGTGAAACCTTGAGCGTTCGTTCATATTTTACATCTGCTTAACTGTCTGTATAGTTTGCATAATCAACAATAAAATGTATTCTGAGGTCTTATATCGCAGTATTAGCTGATTGAGAAGCGTTACTCGTCATTGGGGAATCCTGGAGTGTGACGTGAGGGGATCCCCAGTAGCTATTACAGCTCAGCGACGCAAAAGCCATGACACAAAGTTACGGAAACTAAACAACCGAAAGCAATATGTGTATTCCTTAGATGTAATGTTAGTTCTGTAATTCAAGCATTGGGTAAAACACCATTATAATCTCCTTTGAATGCTGCTTACTTGGTAACAGCAAAGAGGTTGAAATAAACATACGCACAATCAGCTTTTCCACATGCCCCGATAATCAAAACTTCTACCTAGCGCTTGCTTAATTTCTGCAGATCAGTTTTTGTAACTGTATTACTTAATCCACCTGCACCACCTGCTGGTGAGCGACTGACAGCAGATGGAGATCATGCCTCTGTGCTCTACTGCTATTCCTGCAGCTCCCGGATGTGAAAGGCCGAATTATCTGCCGAATTTTAACCACTGAATTTGTGGAAGCGAATTTGGAAAGTTTTTGGAATTTGGAAAATTTGCCTTTCAAAAATTATACATCGTATTTTTTAACCGATTTAATATTTTGGAAGTGAATTCTGGAACGTGAATATGAATTATTGATTTTTTAATTATGAAAAAGTGTGTGAAATATTTTTGATTGAAATATTCACAGCTTAAACGAACAACTATATTAAATTTCAGGACCTGAAGATGCAAGCCCTGGAAATACAAGGCATTAAAATGCAAGTACTGTTAATTCAATGCATTATTTTTTCAGATAGTGCTATTCAGCATGCTTTTTTGTTTCAAAGACATAAGTCATTATTTTACTTCCATAAGATAGTGTGGCAAATAAGTTTGAAATCTGTAGCAGGCCATAAAATGTGAGCTGGCTACAATGTGACGGCATTGTGTTGGACAATTAAGGGGATAATTCACTGCTAGAAAAATTAGCTTTTAATAAAACTAGGCTGTTTATGAATTAGGAAGGCATTGCTTTTGTGTTTATTACTACATGACTGAAGAAAACAGAGAAAAAAGGGAAAAAAATCCCTTTTGTCTGAAAGGTAGGGATACTTCAGAACCCATAGTGCATTAGCCATAGGTAACATAGAGCAAGAGTACACATTGCTAATTTACATATACTACTAATACAAAACTGGTTGAAAACTCTACAAACGTGTCCTATAAAACAGAATGTCTCTTTGTTTTGACTGGCAAAGAGCCAACTGTCTAGCCTAATTGAAGTTATAATAATAATAATAATAATAGTTTTGGAGTTTTGCGTCTTTCCCGTTTTAGGTAGGAGCTGTATCTGCATAATTAGAAAAAATAGCTGCCCTAGGGGCATTGCTAATATGGCTGCCAAGGACACTGACTTGCCTTGAAAGTAACTTTGTAGATACACAACAGTATGTAGATTATCTTGAGTGTAACCCTGATGTGTATTTGTGCTTCGTGTGCATCTTGTGATGCTGATTTCCGGGTCACTCCAGAGGTTCCTTGTCCTCTTCTCTTTCAATGTTTTTCCTGCTCCTCTCCTGAACCCGCCTCTTTCGCTTTCTTCTTCAGCTCCCTTTGATACTTGGCATTAATTGCTGCATACGCACATCCATAGACAGCTGCTGCCAACATCATCAAACATACAATTCCACAAACCACTCCTGTGATGACAACTGTGGCTATGGCGCGTCTGTAGTTCACAGGTCGGGATCTCTGCTTGGGCTCACACTCAGGGAGTATCGCTTCTCCTTGGGGGCTGAAATCACTCCCAGATGGTGATCTGGGGCTTGGATGGAGCTGCCCACTGATCATGCGATGCTTGTTGTCCATGTAATGGATGTTAGCAAACAGGTAGCTGTAGCTGGTGATCATGCAGGAGTGGAAAAGCTCGTAGGGAATGTGCCGGAGGTCCCGCTCCAGCATGAGATGAGGCTGGACACATGTGACACTGTCGACCACTCCACCTAAGAACAAGAGAAAATTATGAATCTGAAATGGCTAACAGATGGAGGTCATCTTCATTATATTGTTTCTTACATTGTTTTTCATCATTCTAAAACTGCTTTTAACCCCGAGCAGAGGAAAATTAAATTTCCTAGTGCCATTCTTTACCTGGGGAATATAAAGTCTGAAATGACAGCTTAAGAATGCCCAGGATTAATTTTTAATACCCTTGGAAAAGATTTTCCTCAATTAGTTTATCCAGGGTTTAAAATGACACTGGGTTAACGAGTGTAAAAGCCTTTATGTAAAGCTTAGGGCTGGTAACCAGAAAATAGCTTTTTTTTTATATATATATATATGTCTGCGTGGAGCAAGCCATGAACTTTCAAATCTAAACAAAACAGTGCAGGTTTGTGTCATAAGATTATATTGACGGTAGGTCAAAGTCATGGAAATAAATTCCACCATCCTAGTCATGAGGCAATAAACACTGATTAAAAAAAATTATTTATTTTTTGGCAGAATCTGTGCATTAAAAAATATACTAACAATAAACATATGGAGCTCTGCTTTTTCTTTATGTATGCTATTTTAATGAACGAAGATCAAAATGTTTGTCATTTGTGTGATTGGACAGGGGGGGGGGGCTGGGTTGAAAATTAACCATGTTCAGCAAAAAATAAATAAATAAATAAAAAAAAATTAATAAAATAAATGAAGTAAAATAAATAAAATAAAATAAACAGCAGGTCACCCCATGCTCCAGCTTTTCAAATAAACTCACAGCAGCAGAAGAAACGAGACATGCAAGACTGATGCAAAAACATGTTCCATAATCTGCCAACTGGAGGGAAAATCCATGGAGCTCTAACAGGTGTGGCCCAAATCTGAGTCTAAAACTGTTTGTCAGCTGGTCAGCCAATCCAATTGTGAGAAACACGATTAACTCAATCACATCTACCTAGAAAAGGATGGCACTGGTAGAGGGCAAGACTGGACACTCATGCTAAACTTTTTGCTTTAGTTCTTAATTTGTAAGATGATTTTTAAGTTATTAATTATTGATTGATTCATTCATTCATTTATTAAACACTTTATTGTGGATTCAACCATTTTTTTTTTTTACCTTTGAAGGCAAATGTCTCCAACCATAGTTTGAGTCCTATCAGATGACAGTCACATCTCCAGTGATTGCCCTTCAGCTGCAGAATTTTAAGATTGCCAAGAGCCTCCAGGTGTATACGGTCCAGCTTAGTTAGCCGATTGTAATGGAGTGACAGATGTGTCAGAAAGTGGAAACTATCAGCAAAAGCTGCTGGTAGACCACCTATGGTGTTAAAGGACAAGTCCAATATGGTTAGATTTCTTATTGAAACCAGAAGGCGTCTATCAACTTCCCGAATAGAGTTATTGGCCAAGCTGAGGACCTTTAAGCTTCTAAGTCCCAAAAGGGCACTAGGGGAAAGCGTTGTGATTGAATTGTTTGCTAGGTCCAGAATTTGAAGTTGTGGTGTCTCTCGAAAGGACATGGAACCCAAGCCTCGCAGACGATTATTTTGAAGATACAGCTCCAGGGTGTCTTGATGAAGTTTACTTGGAATATCATATAATCCTCGTCCTCGGCAGTCCACCACTTTGGCATGAGTGTCACACGAGCACTCCTTGGGGCAAGAGGAGACTGTCTGGAGTAATAACAGGCTGGATAATACAAAGACCACACCTTGTGAAGAGACAGAAAAAAATTGAAAAATTACCATTGGATTCATTTGGCCTTGATTTCATTCTTTTCTGTTTCTTGGACAAACAGTACATTAATTATCATGACAAAACCATCAGACATGAACCAGTCACTTATAATTCAGATGAAAACACATAAAGTGAACAACGGTGTCTGCTACCTATTGTTCTTTATCCCCTTTGTGGTCAAAAATCGGCGACGGCCCCAGATTATTGTTGTTTCACTTTAACAGCACGTTAAACATCACTCTCTTACTTGATCTGGAGAAACTGTCCTTCAGTTGAAAGTTTAAAGATTCTAGCTTCGATATTTGACCACTGTTTTGATAAAACATTGTTGCAGTGACAGTAATTTAGTAATGTATGCCAGGAGTGCAAAATAATAACTATGTATGAGTCATTTTTATAATAGAAATTCACCAAGCATTCATATTCAGTCATGTCTGCAGCGATTTATTTGTGTTCACATAGATTCACTGAACAGCTTCAATAAGGGTTTATAGTCCGAAGTTGCATATACATAAAGATATATGGATATATTTACTCATGTTTACTTCATATTTCTTCAGACAGAATCATAATTTCTATTAATTTTCCACTGATTTATGCGATCTGATGATAATGATCTGCTCCCAGTGCTGTCTCTGTGTGTTTAGTCTTCCGTTTACGCACTGCCACTGACAGAGACCTGATTCATCCGTGTCTTGTCCATCTTAACTGTGCCTAATATCCCGCCCCCTCCCCTCGTGTGATGCATTTCCTGTACACTTCTGTGCTGATATCTTACCACAACAACACAGAGAAACCTCTGTACCTTACAAAATATCCAAATAATAAACACACAATTACGTTAGTAAATGGTTGGTATGTGATTTTCTTGAGATTTGCGTCATGTATACAACAATATTAAAAATGTACATCTGAAATGCTAATTTGTGCAGCGATATAAAAGGCTATAAATAGCATATTTTTACAACAGTAAATTGCCAAATTCCACATGAGATTGCAAAGGGCAGTTGTTACAAACACTAGATCGGGGGTATAGGTGAGTTTTGAGTAAAAGTGTACTAATAATTTCATAAATTGTCTTATGTAGCTTGATGCTAACGTTAGCTCTAATGCAGCTACATAGCAGGTGTGGTTCTTCTTCATAATGCATTTTGTCATAATAATTCACGTAAGGTCATAAGAAAATGTTTTTTTTTTTTGTATTTTTATAGAAAGGCTTTTGATAATAGTTTGGTATATGTATACTGTGATTGTATGGAAGGCATTTTCTGCCAAATTTAAATAAATAAATGAAATGATTAAAATTGAAATTAAAACCAGATTAACTATTTCATTACAGAAAACTGTACGCAAAATATGTGACAAAATTGAGAATGAAATTAAATGATTTCATTTTCACGGTGACATACCTGTCAAATTGAAAAATAAAATGCAATTGCTGATTTCACATTTCATTTTCAATACAGTCTCGAGGCAAGACTGCCAATATTAAAATGAAAAGCCAAACGTGAAAAAGAAACTACACATACAGTTTTAACAAAGCTCTTTATTAACGCTCACGCAATAATAGTGACACAATTAAAATTTAAATGTAAATTTTACTTGTCATTTTAATTCCTCTTTTATTTCACGGTTTTCATTTTCGTTTTCATTTTCAAAGACAACCTGCATGCAAATTATATGTTAATGAGTGGGTGTGGCATATTCAAGTAATGGCGCTAGAGACAATCGTCGAAGTCTCGTGTGCATGAGTTGAATGGTGGTTGAAACAATGTGTGAAACGACATTAAAATGTGAATATATTGTAATCGAGACATAGCGAATCTGTTAGTGAGCTTTTGCGGGAAGCTGCTGCAGCATTAGAACGTGGAAGAAATAACCAGCCTGACCAGCATGCGTCAAACCCTCGACCCACTGCAGTTCCTCGGCCTGAGCCTCCACGAGACTCCCCGGAAAATCTGCTGTCTGCTGAGTTTCTGACGGCTGCAAAATGTCCAAGTGTATCCAAGATTAGGGGTGCTCCGATCATGATCGGCCGATCGTTAATGCGCATCTCGTCAGTAAAGCCGGTTCTCTAATCAGCGGTTAATTCCATCAGTTGCGTGATTTCACATAGAGCAGCTGTTACTACACAGCGCCGTTGTTAACTGAGAAGATGCGGCAATAAACGCTGAAAATGAACGTGGATTTGCGCATCTTCTCAGTTAACAATGGCTCTGTGTAGTAACAGCTGCTCTATGTGAAATCACGCACCTGATGGAATTAACCGCTGATTAGAGAACCGGCTTTACTTACGAGATGCGCATTAACGATCGGCCGATCGTGATCGGAGCACCCCTATCCAAGATAGATTCAACTCGTAGCAAAATGAAGTCATTATCATCCGAAATGTTTGCTAGCTGGTTTAATTCTGCTGCTATACTGGCCATAACCGCCATTATAGCTCCTCCACGTAACAACGTAATTGAGCCACACCCACTCATTAACATATAATTTGCATGCAGGTTGTCTTTGAAAATGAAAACGAAAATGAAAACAGTGCAATAAGAGGAATTAAAATGACAAGTAAAATTTACATTTAAATTTTAATTGTGTCACTATTATTGCGTGAGCGTTAATAAAGAGCTTTGTTAAAACTGTATGTGTAGTTTCTTTTTCACGTTTGGATTTTCATTTTAATATTGGCAGTCTTGCCTCAATACTGTATTGAAAATGAAATGTGAAATCACCAATTGCATTTTATTTTTCAATTTGACAGGTATGTCACCGTGAAAATGAAATTTAATTTCATTCTCAATTTTGTCACATATTTTGCGTACAGTTTTCTGTAATGAAATCGTTAATCTGGTTTTAATTTTAATTTTAATCATTTCATTTATTTATTTAAATTTGGCAGAAAATGCCTTCCATATGATTGAAGCGATGTGGCTTGTAAACCTTGTAATGCCAGAATAAAGGCTAATAATGGCTTAATAAAAAATTTAAAAGAAAATAAAAAAAGAATAATGCTAAAAGAATAATGAGGATAATGTCTCATATCTGGCAGAAGTGAGAAAGTCTCATCGAGTGACAACAATAGAATCATGAATGACGCAGTCTGCCAGTCCAGACAAGAGATAATCTCGCACAGCTTTCAGGGATCAGAAATCAATTTTATCAGCCTTTATTTAGCCTTCTCTAAAAACACCTGACATGGTCTTGTTTCAATGTTTCAAATGTTTCATAAAATTCACAGTTCGTGAGATTATGTTCTGAAATATCAAAATGAAGTATTAGTAGACTTGTGGCTTTAGCTTCATTATGTTTCTGAAATCATATCCTACATCAACATTTTTTTAAATATAATCTTACTTATTAATACACAAGGTTTGTGGCCGTGCAGGACATTACAGGAAAATGTGTTTTGTTGCAAAAGGGAAACAGTGTTGGTCCCGTGGCAAAGAGGACTTAAAATAAACCAAGTGACAAGTAAGGCAATGCACAACAAAGTGTCAGTGGACATCATGGGAGAAGATGTTGATCCTGAAAGGTGTTTGTTCAGCCAGGGGACACAAATGATGCTGAAATGTCAATACTGGTGGATGGGATGCCAGTGATCATGCTAATAGACTCGGGTGCAAGTTGTAGCATAGTCAGTTCTAATGTGTTTCAAGCACTGCATAACAACGGTAATACACAGTTAAAGGTCACATCCAAACAGCTAAATGCTTATGGATCAAATACATCACTGGCTGTCGAAGGATATTTCACTGCCAACATTAGTCCAGTTGCAGGGAATAAGAGTTTCAAAGTGGACATTTTGGTTGTAGATGGTGCACAGACATCTGTGTTGGGATGCAAAACTGCAACTACTCTTGGAATTTTATACATTGGTGCTCTGTCAAATATCAATGCAGTACTTTATGACGACACTTCTACATTTGCAACCTCATTACAACAGGAATACAAGGCATGTTTTGAAGGTTTGGGAAAGCTAAAAGACTACGATCTACAATTACATGTCTACAGCAGATGATGTTCCTGTTGCACAGCCGATATGCAGACTGCCGTTCGGTGTTTGGAAATTAGTTAAGGAGAAACTGCAGCAGCTTAAACAATTGGATGTTATTGACCTACTCTATGGATATCACCTCTCATGGTAGTGCATTAAGAAAGGTGGAGACTGGAGAGGTGGAGAGGGATTTGTGTGGTTCTGCGTAGAGTCAATGAAGCTGTTGATCCTGAGTGATACTCCATCCCCATCAGGAAATGACAGGTGCCGATTGGTTCTCTAAGTTGGACTTAAAATGAATATATCACCAAATTGATTTGGAACCTGAATCACGAGCATTGTCTACATTTGTCACACACACTGACCTATGGAGATATAAAAGAATCATGTTTTGCATTTTTTCTGCTCCTGAAATGTGAGTCCACAACATCTCGGATGACATTGTGGTATTTGGAAAGACTGTGCAGGAGCATTATGCATGCTTGCATTAAGTGCTGAAACGCTTGCAGGAGAAACAGCTGACACTAAAAAAGGATAAAAGTGCCTTCAGGATGATGGAGATGGAATTCATGGTACATGTGCTTTCAAAGAATGGAGTCGAGACAGTGCAAAATACTTGACAGCCAAAGAACGTCACTGAGGTGAGGAGCATTTTTTTTTTGCTTGGTAAATTATTGTGGTCGATTCATTTCTACCCTGGCTACTATCTCAGAAACTTTGAGGTGTCTCACTAGCCCAACGTATACATGGTCATTGGAGAAGGAACAAAAGGCTGCATTCAAGGCACTGAATATGGCATTGGCAAGTTCACAAATGATGGCTTATTACAGCCAGGAGGTGGAAACACAGGTGATCATAGATGCCAGTCCATTAGGGCTTGGAGTGATCTTGACCCAAGCACAAGCTGATGGTGCATACAAGCCAGTCTACTATGCCAGCCGTGTTTTTTGAAGGATGTGGAAAGGCAGTATTCTCAGACCGAAAGAGAAGCGGTGGCCATAGTATGGGCCTGTGAGAAGTTATATGTGTTCTTGTACGGTAGAGTATTTTCAATGATAACGGACCACAAACTGTTGGAGGCAATTTATTCACTAAGACCCCTGCCAGGATTGAATGTTGGGCTTTAAGGCTACAGCCCTACAAATTCAAAGTGATTTAAAACCGGGCCCACAGAATGCAGTCAATTCACTTTCTCACTGTGAATCCACCACCAGTTGCAGCTGTTCCGAATATGACACCTTGTGAATTAGAGGAAATAGCAGCAGCGGATGAAACGCAGCACAGTTTGAGGAAATGTATGCAGCAGAGTTGTTGGAGCTTGTGTAGTCTTGATTTTTTTTTATATTTTGTAATATTTTGCATGCTATTGGCACCTGCCCAGGGACTGCAGATGTGAATTAGCTTTTAGCTAAATCTGGTACAATACATATATTGTGCATTGTCCCTGTTAAATAAATAAATAAATAAATAAATTGCATGTGCATCAAAGATGAACTGTCATGCATTGGCCACTTGATTTAAGGTGAAACTGCATTGTTATTCCTCAAGCAGCCAGATACTGAACTCTGCTGTTGGCCCACGGGTGTATCAGGGTATTGTAAAAACCATACAGCGCCTCCGTAGAAAGGTATGGTGGCCAGGAATTGATAAAGATGCAGACCAACTGGTTATTTCCTGCGCTGCATGTCAAATAAATAAAGCATCTCCCAGACCTGTTCCTGTCACATGTACTGAACTTCCACAGACACCATGGCAAATTGTTGCCATCAATGCATGTGGGACGTTTCCTTCAGGTGAGCATTTGCTGGTCGTAACTGACGACTACTCAAGATGGGTGGAGGTGAGTGTACTTCACCGCATAACTGCTAGCAACATCAACAAGTGTTTGATTCATGGATTTCAAGAGACAATTGTTTCCGACAATGCCACACAGTTTACGGGGTGAAATTCAAAGAATTCTTGGTGCTCAATGCAATTCAGCACAGACGCATCACACCATACAAGCCTTAAACAGGCAGCTGTGTTCTGCTAAAACTACCGAAACAGAACAAGTTGACCACAGCATTGGAGTCTTAGTGGTACTGTGTTGTGGAGAGGAAAGTATCTGTATTTCTAGAAAAAAAATAGTGTAAAGTGCATGAGACATACTACTTCAGTCAAGAGATAGGTTGCACCACAAATTCAGAGTGCTGACATGGATGATGCCTAGATGGGTCCAGACCATGTCTCCAAAGAACCTTCGAAAGGTTTCTGCCAATAGACTTGAAGGATGTAAGCAGTGTTCAAACTGCTTCTCATTACCGTGTCATGTATCATGAAATGTAGTTTACATTTTTTAGATGGTGCTGAGGCTTTTTAAGTGGGTTTAATTTCCCCTTGGAATGTATAGTCACAGGTGACTACAGGGCCTCAAATATGTTTTGCTTCTAATCCAATTGACCTATTGGTAAGCCCTGCCCCCTTAGTAACTGTTGTTTCTTCAGACAAACAAAAGAACCTGCTCACTGTCTTACATTGATAGCTGTTAATCCCAATAATGTGAAAACCTTGTCCCACATGTAATGTAATACAATGAATTAACTAGCCGAGCAAGCAACTGAAACAATATTTATAAGGACCTTCTCAAATCAGAAACTGTGGGTGGACAGAACAATCTGTGGAGCAGTAAACAAATGCTCTGCTGCTTGTAGCGCCAGTCTTCTGTTGGGAAACATAAGCGAGTACAAAGCATCATGTTATGCTCTCCGATGCACAGTAAGAGCCACCAAACACCGATACAGGGAACGAATATAGTCACATTTCCAGCTCAATGACTCCAAACACATGTGGCAAGGACTAAGAACCATCTGTGCCTTTGGAAATAAATCCTCTGGAGAGGTGAGAGCAGATCCGTCGCTGGCTGACAAGCTAAACACTTTCTACAGCCGATTTGAAAGCAATCTAAGCAGCGCGAGTCTGCCGATAAGCACGTCAGGAAGCAGCAGTCAGAGCAGCGATAATCATGTGATCACTGTGTCGGAGGACAAGGTTTGGAGGGCTCTTAAGCGAGTGAACGTCAGGTAAGCAGCTGGACCTGATGGGATTTCTGGCCATGTTCTGCGGTCCTGTGCTGATCAGCTCACGGTTTTGTTTACATCTATTTTTAATGAGTCTCTTGCTATATCGGTGGTTCCCACCTCCTTCAAAAAATCATTCATCATCCCTGTGCCTAATAACAATAAACCCTCTTGTCTGAATGACTATCTACCAGTTGCCCTCACATCAATAGTCATGAAGACTTCGAGGGACTGGTTAAAAACTTCATCTGCTCCTCCATCCCGGATACTTTGGACTCTCTTCAGTTTTCTCAACAAACAGATTCACTGATGATGCCATCTCTCACATCCTGCACTCTTGCCTCAAGCACATTGACAGCAATAACAGGAACTATGTAAGGCTGCTATTTATCGACTATAGCTCAGCTTTCAATACTATAGTCCCCATAAAGGTAGCCTCCCAGCTCATGGACCTCGGCCTGAATTCTATACTCTGCAAATGGATTCTTGATTTCCTCACTGGCAGACCTCAAGTGGTGAAAGTAGGCCAGTACACCTCCAACTCCATCACCCTGAATGTAGGAGCCCCACAGTGCTGTGTCCTGAGTCCCCTGCTCTACAAATGACTGCATGTCTTTGCACAGCTCCACGTCTATAATCAAATTTGCTGATGATACTGTGGTTCTGGGCCTCATTCACAACAATAATGAGACCGCATACTTGGAGGAGGTAGAGAAACTAACATCATGGTGCCAGGACAACTGTCTCTCTCCCCAGCCAGCAATGACATGTGGGGCCCAGATGAGGGCTTCATGGGTGGCAAATGTGGGCCCCATTATGGGCTTGCACCCGGGATCCATATTGGGGCAATGCGTGGAAGCCCAGACGTACTAAAAGTGGGACCTGTAAGGGTACTGTATGGGTCTTAATTAGGCAATTCATGTCAGACCCATTTGGGCCCCACCTGCCCAAATGGGTTTGCACCCAGGATCCAGCCTTGGATGCTCAGATGGGCTTTAAAAGGGATCTATAAGGGTGTTATGTGGGATCTTAACTGGGCAATTTATGACAGACCCATTTGGGCCCCACCTGCTTAAAGGGCGTTTAAAATGGGCTTGCACCCGGCATCCACACGGGGGCCAGTCGTGGATGCCTAGATGGGTTTTAAGTGGGACCTGTAAGGGTCTTATGTGGGTCTTAACTGGGTAATTCATGTCAGACCCATTTGGGCCCCACCTGCCTAAAGGGGTTTAAAGTGGGCTTGCACCAGGATTCAACCGTGAATGCCCCCATGGGCTTAAAGTGGGCTCTGTAAGGATCTTTAAACCGATACCGATATTTACCAATATTGAATTTTAAAGCCAATATTGGCCAATAATATCGAGCATCCCTAGTGGTCTAAATATGTGTTTCTGCCCAAAGGGACAGGCGTCTGGGACTGGATTATTATTTGAAGTGTTACGGTAGGCCCGCAAAAATGTCTAATAAATGACTGATGGATTGTTTTGGCAAAAGATCTACATGTATGCAATGACTTGAAATGTATTGAGTTACAATCTCAACATGCTTGATTAGCCTACATGTAGAGTTACTACAAGTTACCAAAAATCGTACAGTAAGTAATTACATAACTCAATAGGCCTACATAGTTACTTTGCGCCTCTGCCATGCAGTACCCATGTGTTCCCTGTTCAAACCCAACTTAGCAAATAAATATGCCATGCAGGACCCATATCTGCGTTCCCAGTTCAAACCCATGCCCAGTTGGCCCATGCCTGTCTCTTATGGGGCCCATGTAATCAGCTCATATGGGCTTCCTATGTGGGACTCATACTACAAAACCTACATGGGACCCGCTGATTGAACCCAGTCAAAGCCCATGCCCACACAGTAACCATGGAACCCGTACTTAACCCACCTGGACCCCACATGTCATTGCTGGCTGGGTCTGAATGTGAGCAAAACTAAAGAGCTGATTTTGGACTTCAGGAAGAGACAGTAGCAGCCCTATACTCCTCTTATGATCAGTGGGACCCCTGTGGAGAGGGTGAGCAGCTTCAAGTACCTTGGTGTAAACATCTCCGAGGACCTGACTTGGACTACCCACATTTAAACACAGGTTAATAAAGCCAGGCAAAGACTGTACCATCTGCGACAGCTGAGGAAATTCAAGATCTCACCAGCAATCCTGAAAACGTTCTATTCAGGGGCCATAGAAAGTGTATTAATTCTGTGTATATCTGTGTGGTATGGGAACAGCTCCAGTCAAGACTGCAAAGCCCTGCAGAGAGTTGTGCGCTTAGCTGAGCGCATCTCAGGGTCTGCTCTCTGCAGGACATCTACCTCAAACGCTGCAAAAGCAGAGCTGTTAAAATCATCAAGGACTCCATCCACTCCTGTAACCATCTTTTCACTCTGCTCCCATCTGGTAAGCGCTTCCGTAGCCTGATTGCTAAAACCGGGAAGACTTAGGAGGGTTTTTTCCCCCAGGCCATCAGGCTCCTAAACTCAAAACCAGCCTCTTAACATCTTCATGTCTCCACTTAATATTCACTTTATCAGTAGATATTCATCATTCACTACCTCACATTAACACACTGAAAGTGTCAACCTGTTTGCACATTTGCCTCTTGTACATTCCTGTGTATCTTAATATTTAAGAATATAGTGCACTTTCATGCACATTATTTTCCATTTTATATTTAATTCTACAGTATAAATCTTTTTTTATATTATATTTTTATTGTTTACTTTTATTTCATTCTTTCATAGCTATATATATATATATATATATATATATATATATATATATATATATATATATTAGTTTTGTGTTGTATTCTTTAGTAATTGCACTGTCCATGGAGTGGACCTGACTCACATTTCGCTGCTGGTTATATATGCTCTATATAATTGTATATGTGACGAATAAAAAATCTTGAATCTTAAATTCTATTGCCTATCCACTCTGGATACCTGGAATCAGTGTTACAAGTAGCCCAGGCATATTGTTTTCCCATTTTTGTAGCATGAACACCATCGAACCGATGAAAGCTTTGTATCTTTTAATGTTTTTCTATGGTGCTGAAACCTAAAGATGTCTGAGTCCTGTGCAACTGATACTCGACTGCCACTGGCTAATCTGCATTTGAGGGGAGGGGCTTACTGATAGGTCAATTGCTGAACCAAGTGTTGCACAAAATGAAGAACAAGTAATCTGATTTATTGATTGTGCAGATGTTGACCAATCTGCTGTAGGTTTCAGACTTGGTAACCCTATTGAACACACCTTCTTGGAAGATTTTTGTCATGTGGTACATCCTCATTTGGGATTGTGTAATGGTTTGGCAGCTGCAGAAGCTCCTTAATGGTTAGCAATGGAGAATCCCTCCATAATCACCTTAACAGTGCATGCGCAGAATCTGGTAGTTTTGCAGTCTAGATGTGTCTTTTGCACCATGCGATGTTCTTCTCATAAGAAGAACTAGGTTTGCTTTCCAGGGCATTTCCTGCACTTTATTTAAGAGTGTTACAGAAACAGATCTTTCTATATCTAGGCTCAAAGTATACATTGTGGTTATAGCAGCTGGTAAACTTGCCAGAAGGGGTAGCTCCCCTTTATTTACAGGACGTTTACATTTCAACCAGCACAGTTCCCAGTTTGACTGCTTTTTCCTTGATCCCAGACACAGTTGGCACTGGTCGAACTAGCTATTTATTATGGAGATTTATCCATTGAATGTTTTTGGATTGCGCTATTGGATGTGATTTGATGTTTTCCATTGATGTATTATTCTGAGAGCCTTAAGGAATGTGTTTTTTTTTTTTTTTTTGCCAATGCCTTAGTCATTTTGGGAAACATTTCGATATATAAGACAGACTGTTGAAATGAGGTGAAATGAATGCATTTATGCTGCAATTACAATTTTAATAATAATGTTACAAGGTAAATGTTTTAATTTTAATAGAAAATATGCTATAAATGAAACTGCCAGTGGTTGGTGACACGTTTTAATTGGGGTTTAAACTGGCCAGTTTCTTGTGACATTTTATAAATGCAAAGAAATAAAAAAATAAAAATAAAACGCACATCGAACACATTATTTTTCATCGAAGGAGATGGAGAGCCTCTTCTGGGTTGCTTCTGATATAAACACCAAGGACTGATAAGAGTGGCCACGATCAGCACCGGTGGCTGTGTCAGAGGCGTAATGTGCCTTAGATATGTGCAGTGTAAATAAGCGGTTATGCAAACATTAATGGCTAGGAAAGCCCTATATACTTGAAAGGGGCCATGTTTAGGTGTTTTTTGGAGGTACTGTAAGCGTACATCAAAAGTAAAATATCCTCATGCGAGTGTAAAACTTTTTTGTGATATATGGGAGTTTTTGCTAAATTGGTGGGTTTACATTGCACGTATTTGCAATTTATGAATATTTCACTGAATCATCGACCAATTATTCATAAACATTAAACCATTCAAGAACAAAACACCACTCTGGTGTGGTCTTGGAGAATTAGAATTTAAATACTTAGGACATAAACTTAATTAAGAAATTATGACATCTGATGAATCGACATACATACACTACAGCTATTTTATTTATTTTTTTTAAATGAAATTACCAATTATTATTACCATATATATATATTAGGGGTGTAGCGGTACGTGTATTCGTACCGGAACGTTTCGGTACAGGGCTTTCGGTACGGTGCACGTGTGTACCGAATGACCGACTGCAATATTTTGTGTGCAGAACATATTCATTTTCGTGTTTCCA